>NC_080380.1:128442281-128743417 GCF_014773155.1 Arachis stenosperma
TACAGCTTAAATTATATTTTAAGATAATAAGTTATACGCCACTACAAGAATAATTAGTTTTAGCGACAAACTTTTAGCGACAATAATATAATGGCTGTTATTTTTTTATTTAAATTATGCTTTTGTGGCTATTATATATTTGCCACTAATACTATATATTATAGTGGCAATTATTATTATTACCACTAAAAATATAAAAAAAATTATTTTTAATAAAAATATTTTAGTAGCTATAATACTATATCTGGTATTATTTTTATTAAAATATAAAAAAAAACTACCTTTAATGAAAAATTTTTAGTGGCCATTATACTATGACTGATATTATTTTTATTAAAATATATTTTTATAATAATTACTAATCAGTTAAAAGAAGAACCCAAGGGCCACGGACACCCACCTCACCCTACTCCCTTTTTCTTTCTCTCTGAGAAACCTAACCCTAAACCACCATCACCATCCCTCATCACCGAACCCTTCTCCTCCAGTAGACGGTGTTGTCGCTGCCGGCGGAGATAGACCGTGGGTGCCGTCGCACTCTTCTCATCGCCGAACTCTTCTCAGTTCTCATCGTTCCTCTTCTCGTCGCCGTCGCACGAAGGAAGGGTTGACACCGTGGCGTCCCCGTCGCAAAGGTTGCTCTGTCGGTCGTCGTGTCTTCGAGCTCTCTCTCTCTCTCTCTCTCTATCTCTCTCTCTCTGTATGTGTGTGTGTCTGAGGTCAACATGTATCTTCGAGCTCTCAGTCGCTCTCTGTCCGAGCTCACTTCCCTTCCTCTGTTGCAGTCAGTTCCGATTCCTCCGTCGCCATCACCTGCCTTCCTCCTTCGCCGCTGGTAAGCTCTGCTGCTTTAATTTAATTTTTCTTGTTTTGTATTTTTGTTAATAATACGAGTTTCTAGCTTTTCTGATTTCTATTTGAGTGTGTTAATTTTTACTTCTTATGAGATACTGAATTTCTGAAGTAATGGTTGGATTGAATGATTCCTCGCCGTCGAATGATCCTTCTGTTTTTGATGCTGCGACTAAGGCTAAAAAATTTGCTCAAAGGTGATCTATTTGTGCTATTTTATCGAACTAAGAAATTTTTAAGGCTTGTGTTCGATTTCTGCAGTTTAGGCAATATGTAGAGATGTGTGATATCCTGTGGCTTTCAATCCCATAACTTGTTTAGCTGCCTTGATCATATATTAGATGTTCATCCTTAAGGAAAATGAAATGTGTTAGTCTTGCGTATTCTAAATGCAATTCATACATTTGATTTGGTTTGCAGTGATCTCTAGAGCTGGAAATAATAAAAAGGTCTGCTCTGCTATGAATTTGATTTCTTCGTTTTAACAGTTAAAACTGTCTTTGGTTTTCTGTTGTGCCAAACATATCAGGTATGCTATCCTGTTTCTGCTGCTGTCTAATTTTTTATGGTCGTAAAGTGTCAAGTCATGATATCTAATTTCAAATTAGTCACTCTTGCTTCTAAATTCTTCTGTGAAAGGCTCTGAAGCGCAATGTAGTCATGATGAAATCAGAGAGAGAAGATCATATGTTGAGTACTTTGAATATGAAAGGCAGTGGTCTAAAATTGGGGATCTTTACCTCCCAGGCATGATGATTACCAATTTAAAATAGGGAGTTATAGTTAATCAGTTTTATCATTTTTGAAGGTTCAACATGCATTCTCAAAATAAAATAAAAAAGCAAAGTGGCAATGAATCACATGGTGTCAAGGTGTTAAGGGTTCGTATGCTGACACCCGGTACATATATCATATTTTAAAAATGTTTCTGAAATCTGAAGGCATGTGCAATAGAGAAAGCTATTGCTTCATATGATGATGTACTTTTACTTTCCTTTAGGTGACTTAACTTTTGATCATAGCATTTAAAGCAATCATTTGTGGATGTTACAACTAAGCAATGCATTAGTTAGTGTCGTGTTGTGTCACCTTCATAGGCATGGCTTGATGTTTGTGACTGCAGAGTAATAAAGAATGCCATTCTTGGTAGTGTTATTCTAAGATTGTGGAGTGGCATTGCTTGTTTTCTTAAAACTTCAGTCTTCTTATAAAACTATTGTTTTGGTTACCTCAGGTTCAGGAAAATTTCCGCGGCAATGTTCAAACAAGGTTGAGAAAACTCAATGAGGGAGTTGTCCAAGCTACACTATTGGCATTAGCTGAACTCAAGTGCTTAAACATGACGGAAAATGTGACTTCAACCGTATCAATTGACGACATGCTTCCGACAGTTGTTCAAGGTGCAATTGGAATAGCCTGTAGAAGTAATGATGATAAAATGGTGAGACTCGACTACAGTTTAACCTTTTTGTTTTCAACATACTAATCATATCATGTTACATCTTCTATGGTTTCTCTATGATTTTGTTAAATAATTCCTGCTTAGGACATATAAAAAAAGAGGCTGGCATGTATTGAACATTAGAATAGTTAGTTCTTTACTCATTTTATTGCTCAATATTCGCACGTCATCTTGGTTGGTTTGGTTGTACAGGCAGAATACATTGCTTCATTGAATCGTGAAGAAACAAGATTGGCGGTTGTCTGCGAAAGGGCCTTCCTTACGACTTTGGATGGGTCTTGCCGTACTCCTATCGCCGGTTATGCTTGCAGAAATGAGGATGGTAATTGCTTGTTCCGAGGACTAGTTGCTTCACCAGATGGAACTCGCGGTAATTTGATCCTCCTTATACGTTTGCCTACTATTTAAAATCTTTCCACAACCTATAATTGACTTGATTTCCCTTTGTGCAGTTCTAGAGACATCGAGGGTTGGTCCATATGTTGTTGAAGATATGATTGAGATAGTTCTATTAAATTGTTTCTTATCAGGCATCTATTAATAGAAAATTACTTTTCAACAGTTTCATTATTTAGTTTCTAGACTTTATATATAATGTTAACAATTTCATCATGTTATATTATAGGAGTTGTCAGCAGGTAGAGAAGGGAAAAGTAGCAAGAAACAAAGGAGGAGTAATAATGGTGGGAGTGAGGTGAAGAAGGGAGAGGAGAAGGAAGAAGAAGAGGCTCCAACAGCAACAACAACAGTCAAAACTAATATAGCGCACTACAACAAATAAGAATTTTCGCAACGGTCAAAAATCATTGTCATAGATCAAAAAACCGTTTCTAAAATTTTAGGCAACGCTTTGGCAACGGTTTTTGACCTGTGGTATATGTTGTTATTATCAATGCTCATAGGCAACGGTTTTTTACTTAAGGCAATAGTAACAAAAAAAACCGTTGCCACAGTTACTGGCATAGACAACGGTTTTGAAGGAAAATTTAAACAACAGTTTTGAACTGTTACTCGATAAGCAACGGTTTAAAATCGTTCTTATTAATGATCCAACGGTTTAAAACCGTAACTGAATAGGTAATGGTTTTAAACTGTTGTAGTTTTATTATTTACATAGCCAACAGTTTTAAAGCGTTACCGTTGGTATTATTTTTCGGCAACAGTTTTAATACCATTGCCATTTTATAGTCATCTAAGACAACGATTTTAATACCATTGCCATTATGTAATCATCTTTGATAATGGTTTTAACACCATTGTCTTTTGTAACTTTTGACAACGATTTTTTTGTAATATATAATTCTTTATTTACAATAATTTTCTCGTAAATGAAATTAATTTCAATTTTTTTAATTATTTAGTGTCAATAAATAATCTAAACTATTTGAATCAAGTCACTAAAGAAAAATAATTGAACATTTCCCATCAAATTTAACTTATAAAATATGTGTACATTTTCAAATAGTTTCTAAAAGTAACAAGATTAATATTCTCACTTGAACATATTATCAAATAGCTTTTTTATCTTTAATCCCCTTTCAATTTATGTAAATTAATGGACAAAAATCTGAATTTCTTGTCACTGTGCCAAAAAAATTGTTCAAGTTGTTTACAGCTTTATCAGTAGGACCAATTGCCTCTCCTTCAATATCTAAAGTAATTTCTTCTCTATCTTCCAATTGTGTTGCATGAATCTTCAAGCATTGTGTAAGTCCTCATGTTTTCTTCACTGTTGTCTCTTATTAAAATTACAATAATATATTTAAAAAGACTAAAACATTAATATTTTAGCATTATATACCATCCCTCTTATTGATTTATATATATTTAATTGAAAAAAAACAGCTACATCAATTTAGCCAAATGAATAAAATTTCATAATTTCATTATTGCTAATGATTTATTCCAGTGGCGTATAAAAACTAGAAATCGCTTCTAAAATTAAAGTCAAAGTGTAAAGAGTTACAGACCAAGACATAATTTTCTATTTTCCTATTCAGATATTGTTGCTATTCAGACATACAAAAGGCATTTGTCTTTATAAAAATAAATCTAGTTAAGCTATAATATAATCAAATTAATATTTATAATATCAACGGCAAAGACCAAGACAGAGTTTTGTTTTACCTATTCAGACATACAAAGGGCATTTGTCTTCATAAAAATAAATCTAGTTAAGTTATAATATAATCAAATAAATATTTATAATTTCAAGGAAAAAGACCAAGACAGAATTTTATTTTATTTGATCTCATTTCAGTGACATATTTATCACTTAATAGAATATAAAAAACTACCTAAAAAAAATACAACCTGCACCAATAATGGGTATAGTACATTCAAACTAACCCTAATTAACTTCACTCCTCTAATCTTTGCCTCTATTTACAATGTAAAGTCAACCAGCAGATCTTTTCACAGCAGTTAATTTAAAGAGAAATTGTGTCATAAAATATTTTTAAGGAAACAAAAAATTTACCTTTCAAAGTATTGTCTATGTCCTCAGCCTCAGTTGGATTAATATAATCCTTGTCCTGCTCCTCTATATTATCTCCTTCATTCTCATCCAAATGCTCTTCACCATTAGGTTCATTGTTAAGTTTAATAAATGTATCAATCGGCATTGAAGCAAATTGACGTGTTTTTTCCTTCTTAGTTGGCCTTTCTTGCAAGTTGCCACACTCTTCAACATCATCTACAATTGTGGTCTCTTTTCTCTTCAAATCTTGACTCATTCTAGAATCTACTTCTCTAGTATTCTTGTGAGCCATAGTAGTAGATTTAGAAGGAAGTTCTTTTTGACACTAGTTACCACGTAACCAAAACAATTTTCTGATTTATGACATCTAAAAATTAACAACAAAATCAAACTTATTTGAATTGAACAGTTCAAAAAGACTCAAAATAATAGCACGAGTAAAACCAATCTACCATATACAAATCTTCATAATTGTGGTAATATTTTTCTATTTTAAATCAATGACTAAAACAAAGCAATGACCGAAATCAATATTAAAAACAACACAAAATCAAAACAGCATTTTCAGATAACCAATTACCAAATCAAAATCAGAATAGCACTATATCAAATCAATATTAAAATCAAAATAACATTTCCAGATAACCAATTTCTAAATCAAAATCACACAACATTATACTAAATTAATATAAAATTAAGTTTAAAATCAAAGCAAAACCAGAACAACATTTTCAGAGAACTAATTACCAAATCAAAATTGATGAGTTTGAAAAACTCAAAATTAAATTAGTGATGATTAAATATTATTAATATAACTAATTGCAAAATTATTAATTTGATGTTAATTCATATGTGTTAGTTAATAATTTTGTGGTGCAGATTTTGCTACTGGGCCCAAAAAATTGCAATCCCAATATGTTAAAATAAGATCAGCCTTGGTTATCAAAAATGTTAAATATTGTGGCTGAATTGTTATTACACTTGTTGGGCCAAAGTTAATTATTAATAGCCTAAATCAATTTTGAAGAAGAGATACACTAGCTTGGTCCAAATTGGAAAAATGAGAAAGATGGAACTTGCATGCTTCCAAGGATATCACATTCATCATTTGATGGATTTTAAATTTTGATTAAATGCACTTAATGCAGACATTGAAAATAGGAAAGAGAAGGTGAAACTTGATTTGATTGCCTTAAGTGTATTACACGCTACTAGGCATGGGTTTTGGGAAACTTAATTCATTTCATTCTCTTTCTTAGTTCCACTAAAAGCATTTTAATCTCTCTCTTTTCTCTCTTCAAGCTTCGGTCACTTCACAGAAAATATGGAAGAAAATTTAAGTTATCAGAAGAAGGTGGAAGAAGCTAGTAGCAAGGCCATTGTGATGATGGTGGTAAGAAAAAGAAAATCTGAGGTATGGAGTGGCTAAGATTTTTACCACAAAAGGTAAGATGTATGAAGTAATCTCAAGCCTTCCATAACCAAAAATGGAAAAGATCCACTTCGGTCAGAGGAAGAAGATCCTTGGAGGCATGGCTCGTCTCTACTTTTGATCAACCACCACAGGTGGTAGCTACTGTAGCTACGTGGAGGAAGAGGCAGAAGTTAGAGCTGTGAAGCTGTCATCATTAAGAACTCATTGAGGGCCAGGAATCCTTCTTGGAGTGCAAGACAAGATGGAAAGCCCGGATTGATGAAGATTGGTGACAAGGAAAGACACAGAGGTAATTGCATGTTGGGTTTTACATACGGTTTCCTCTCCTCTCTCTCTGGCCGAACCGATTTTTGCATGAAGAAGAAGAAGTTTAGCTCGGTTCAAGAGTTTCAACCTTAGAGGCTTCCCCTTTTATAAATAAGGGAGAACAGCCAGGGCTTGAAGCAAGGAAAAGAGTGAAAGCACAGTGTTTCTATAGCTACCCAAGCTAACAGAAGTTCTTCTCCTTCAATGTGTTTTATTTTGTATTTTTCTGTTTAATTTTGTCTGTCTTGAGTCTCATGAAAAAGGCAAACAGTGAGGTTTGTAAGAAAAAGTCATAGAGCAAAAAAAGGCAGAGTGCACAAAATTAAAAGAAAAAGCCATAGATGTCCTTAGAGGTCCTTTGTACATCTGTGTTGTGTTTCATGATTCTGTGGGAATTCCCTTACAAGTTGGGTTAGAACTTAGCAGTTGAAAGCTTGGTGGGTTACCAAGTCAAGTTCAGGATTGGGGTTAGATTCTAGACTTGTCCCGGATAGGAAGGGTAGTTCCTAGGGAGAATTGGTGTATGTAATCATAATTATAGTGAAATTCCATCATTGTTGTGATGAAGACTAGATGTAGGCTGCATTGCACTTAGTAGCTGAACCAGGATACATCTTGGTGTGATTTTCTCTCTCTTCTACTCCATTTCTGATTCTGCTGCAGAGGAGACAAAACTGAAAAATATCTCTTGGCTGGTTACGAGACAAAAAGAAAAAGTCTCTTGACTAGACATGAGACAAAAACAAGAAAAATCTCCTCAAGTGTTCTAAAAGGACAGCAAGTGTTATTAAGCGAAAAAATGGGCTAAGATTCAACCCCCATTCTCTTAGCCACTAATAAACCATCAAAAATCATAACAATATTATAACAAATTAATATTAAAATTAAAACAAGATCAAAGCAGCATTGATAGAGAACTATTACCCATTTTGTGTCTATAGAGATTATGCAAAAAGCTAGCAAATCATAGAATTCCTAGCTGCTTTAAGTATATGGCATTATATATTTAACTTCTGAGGTGAACTATTACAATAATATACCTTAAGCAAAACATCAAACAGATGGAGTGCAACTTTCTACCACTTTATATGAACAGAACGAACCACCACGAAGACTCCTCCACAAGCCCACAAGGACTAACTGAAGCTGCCGCCGCCGTCAAAGAGATTGCCAACCGCGGTCCAACTTGTCCCTGGATCGATGGTCTCTCAAGACGCCATCTACTCTCGAAACGACTAAGATGAACGTCTGTCTCTGCCTTTTTTGGGGTCTTGGGCCGTCTCTGCCTTCAACTGAAGCAACTGTTTATCTCTTAGGCCTAAAATTGGGCTAGAAAATCAACATTAAAATCAAAATAAAATTACAACAGCATTTCCAAATAATAATTTAGTGAACAAAAGCAACAGCAAAAGATTAGCAAATCCCACATTTTTATACTTTATTCCGCTCCTTAATCGCAACACCATAATTAGTTAATCACGTCTCATCTCGATCCAAACTCTAATAATGTTTAAAAATCTAAAGGTTCAGTAGCCAATTAGCCATCCAACTCAGGAAAGATTCACAGATAAATAAACATTCAAGTTGTTATAATATTTACCAAGCAAAGAACTTGCAAGGCTATTGTTCTCTAGAAATTCATACACCAATATTCGATGACTACCCTTGACACAGCACTATTCAAAAGGACTGAAACAAACACAAATGAAGCAGAGACAAAAATGGCCAAGGCAAACACGCCCTAACTAAACAAAAGAAAATCAGAGACAAAAACCACTTACCACAGACCCACAAACGGCCAAGGCAGCAAAGTAGCAACAGCGAAGCAGAATCACAACCCACAATCAGCCAAAGCAGTGAAGCAAAAGCAGCGAGGTAAAAGCAGCGAAGCAGAAGTAGAACAGGGGAGAAGCAGCGAAGCAGAAGCAGAACAGGGGAGAAGCAAGGAGGCCACGGAGAACGGAGAAGCAGTGACACCACACAGAGAAGGGAGAAGTAGCGACACCACGGAGAGGAGAGAGTCAGCGACTCCGGGAAGTGAAGCACGCAGCAATGACTTTGGAAAGAAGGATGTAGTGACGATTTTGGGAAGAAAGAAGCAGCGACAATTTCAGGAACAAGGATGGCGCACCGAAAACTCTTTCTTCGACAAGGGGTTTGGTCTAAATGGTGAGCTGCGGTGCGATGATGGTCTGATGGCCTGGGTTGGTGTGGGTTAGGGTTACGTTGATGTTGGAGGGAGGAAAAAGAGCGCACTCTGATTTCTTTTTTAGGAGATCAGTAAAGTCCTTCGTTTTTGTTTTTGATTTTGAGTAGAGTCCTTGGTTATTATCTTAGAGAAAATTTTTTTTAATAAATATTTAATCTTTATTTTAAAATTATTTTAATTTTATTTTTTATAATTATATTTATTATAAATGTATTTTAGCTTTATTTTTTCTAAAAATAATATTTGTTATATATTTATAACAAAAATATATAATATTTATTATAAATTTATTTTAATTTTATTTTTTTGAAAAATAATATTTGTTATATATTTATAACAATTGTTTTTGAGTATTTTATAAATTTAGTATTTATAGAAAAAATAGTTTTAATTTATATGATTATTTAAAATTATTTTTGTTGGTATTGTTTAATTTGTATAATTATTTAATTAATATTAAAAAATTATTATTTGATAAATAATTGTGTTAATGGTTATAAAACCGTTCTTTAAAATAGTCAAAGAAAAAGGTTTTATTTTATTGCTATAACGTAATGAAAAATTGAACTTCAACAGTAACACTGTAAAAATCGTTGTCTAAGACCATCTAATAGAACGATTTTAAAGTCTAGTATTTTGGCAACGATTTTTATGTGTTTCTTTTGTACAATTATTTAAACAACAAGCAAAAACCGTTGCTTAAAAACAAATCATGGTAACGGTTATAAAACCGTTCTTTAAAATAGTCAAAGAGAACGGTTTTAATTTGTTGCTATAAAATAATGAAAAATTGAATTCAACAGTAATACTATAAAAAATCGTTCTCTAAAACTATCTAAAAGAATGGTTTTAAGGCATTGCAAAATTTTGCGTTGCTAAAGGCCATATTTGTACTATGATAGATATATTGTTTGAGCTATGTAAATTATTAAAATTTTAAGTTTAAGCTATGTCAATCATTAAAATTTTAATATGGTTTTCTTTATTTTCGGTTAAATAATTTGTGGACTTATTACATTATTTAAATATATTAATATATAATTTTATTTTCTAAAAAAATTCAAACACAATAATTTTCTATTTAACATTAATAAAAGTAAATATCGATATGATGAGAATGTGGAGCTTCACTCAAATATATAAATTTACTAATCAACTTGGGTTGGTTGAGTAGTCAGTTATCATTCGTCTACTTGAGCAAATATCAAATGCATGTTTGAATTTTGACTTGTATATGTGATTGTTAATCGAATAAAATAAATTATAAATTGAAGATGGTGCAATAATCAGCGTCAAAGATTGTACACGATAAGTCTTGTCAAGCGTGATGAGTTATTGTCGAAGTAAAGTGGTCGATATAGAAAAAAGGTATTTGGTTTGATGAGGTTTATCTAAGTGAAACAGAACAGTTAAAACAGTGTTAGGATTGATGGTCAAGATAACTGAAGGCGGTTACACAACACATATATCTGGCGAGAACAGTTACTTTTCAAGTTTTGCATATGGAACATGTGATAAAATTTGATTGGTTGAGGAATTCTATAAATATACAAGATTTATTAGAATGGTTATTGATGGCGATACCGAAGATGACTATAGATTGAATTTTATACTTGCTATTTAGTTTTTTTTATTCTGTTATTCCTCCACCTTATTATGTTGAGCTTCTTTACTTCAAAAAAAAAAGGGTCAAAATTCGGTTTCAGATAGCACTCTCGCATACTCACATCCCAGTCACTTTCTGAATCTACCAACAATTTTATTTTCTATAGGATTCCTTCCATGTCTTTATTTTTTATTTAAATTCTCTGTAATTTCCTTTTCAATAAGTTATTTTTTTTTTACAATGTACTCTTTTCCTTTCTTTTGAATTTCAGATTAGCAATTTTAATTTCAAAGTATTTTGACTTTGTGGAAGTTTACAGTTTATTTCTTTTATTTTCAAGTTCTTACTTTTCTGCAATTTCTTTTCTTTTCAATTCAAGCATTTAAATTTCAGTTTACATTTCTCTTTTTTCTTGGTCTTGTTCAAAGAAAGATCTTTGATGCATATTTGAAAACTGGTACTCGCAAAGAGTAGGTTTTGCTCTCATATAGTATATATCGAACCAACAAAAAATTTGCTAAAAATCTGCAAAACAAATTGACACAACCGGTGGGACATTTTAAAAAAATGTGTCAAAAGATTCATTGGTCTTTGGTGCACGAAAATTGTGATCATCAACAATGGCGCCAATAGGCTTGGAGCTCTCAAACGTGAATCATACTTTGTCACAACTTCGCACAACTAACCAGCAAGTGCACTGGGTCGTCCAAGTAATACCTTACGTGAGTAAGGGTCGATCCCACGGAGATTGTTGGTATGAAGCAAGCTATGGTCATCTTGTAAATCTCAGTTAGGCGGATTCAATTGGTTATAATGGTTTTCGAAAATTATAGATAAATAAAGCATAAAATAAAGATAGAGATACTCATATAATTCATTGGTGAGAATTTCAGATAAGTGTATGGAGATGCTTGTCCCTTCTGAATCTCTACTTTCTTACTGCTTTCATCCAATCCTTCATACTCCTTTCCATGGCAAGCTGTATGTAGGGCATCACCGTTGTCAATGGCTACTTCCCATCCTCTCAGTGAAAATGGTCCAAATGCTTGTCACAGCACGGCTAATCATCTGTCGGTTCTCAATCATGTCGGAATAGAATCCATTGATTCTTTTGTGTCTGTCACTATGCCCAAAAATCGCGAGTTTGAAGCTCGTCACAGTCATTCAATCCCTGAATCCTACTTGCAATACCACAGACAAGGTTTAAACTTTTCGGATTCTCAAGAACGCTGCCAATGGATTCTACCTTATACCACGAAGACTCTGATCTCACGGAATGGAAGGCTCGGTTGTCAGGCGAGGACAACCATGCGTCGTGCATCAGGAATCCAAGAGATATACACCCTAGCTCTCGCTTGTAGAACGGAGGTGGTTGTCAGGCACGCGTTCATAAGGATGGATGATGATGAGTGTCACGGATCATCATATCCATCAGGTTGAAGTACGAGTGATATCTTAGAACAAGAATAAGCTGAACTGAATAGAAAATAGTAGTAATTGCATTAATGCTCAAGATACAGCAGAGCTCCACACCCTTAATCTATAGTGTGTAGAAACTCCACCATTGAAAATACATAAGTGATGGTCCAGGCATGGCCGAATGGCCAGCCCCTATGAACGTGATCAATAGTCTCCTAAGATGAACAATAAATTAAAAATGAGACCAAAGATGTCTAATACAATAGTAAAAAGTCCTATTTATACTAGACTAGCTACTAGGGTTTATAGAAATAAGTCTAAGTGCAGAAATCCACTTCTGGGGCCCACTTTGGTGTGTGCTTGGGTTGAGCTTGAGCTTTACACGTGCAGAGGCTTATCTTGGAGTTAAACGCCAAGTTGTAATGTGTTTTTGGCGTCTAACTCTGGTTTGTGACGTGTTTCTGGCGTTTAACTCCAGAATGCAGCATAGAACTGGCGTTGAACGCCAGTTTACATCTTATAAACTTGAATGAAGTATAGACTATTATATATTACTGGAAAGCTATGAATGTCTACTTTCCAAAGCCGTTGAGAGCGTGCCATTTGGAGTTCTGTAGCTCCAGAAAATCCATTTCGAGTGCAGGGAGGTGAGAATCCAACAGCATCAACAGTCCTTTGTCAGCCTCCTTTCAGATTTTTGCTCAGGTCTCTCAATTTCAGCCAGAAAATACCTGAAATCATAGAAAAGTACACAAACTCATAGTAAAGTCCAGAAATGTGAATTTTACATAAAAACGAATGAAAACATCCCTAAAAATAGCTAGATCCTACTAAAAACTATCTAAAAACAATGCCAAAAAGCGTATAAATTATCCGCTCATCACAACACCAAACTTAAATTGTTGCTTGTCCCCAAGCAACTGAAAATCAAATAGGATAAAAAGAAGATAATATACTATAAATCCCAAAATATCAATGATATTAGTTCTAATTAGATGAGCGGGACTTGTAGCTTTTTGCTTCTGAACAGTTTTGGCATCTCACTTTTTCCTTTGAAGTTCAGAATGATTGGCATCTATAGGAACTCAGAATTTTGGATAGTGTTATTGATTCTCCTAGTTAAGTATGTTGATTCTTGAACACAGCTACTTTTATGAGTCTTGGCCGTGGCCCTAAGCACTTTGTTTTCCAGTATTACCACCGGATACATAAATGCCACAGACACATAACTGGGTGAACCTTTTCAGATTGTGACTCAGCTTTGCTAAAGTCCCCAGTTAGAGGTGTCCAGAGTTCTTAAGCATACTCTTTTGCTTTGGATCACGACTTTAACCACTCAGTCTCAAGCTTTTCACTTTGACCTGCATGCCACAAGCACATGGTTAGGGACAACTTGATTTAGCCGCTTAGGCCTGGATTTATTTCCTTGGGACCTCCTATCCATTGATGCTCAAAGCCTTGGATCCTTTTTACCCTTGCCTTTTAGTTTTAAGGTCTATTGGCTTTTTTTGTTTGCTCTTTTCTTTTTCTTTCTATTTTTTTCGCCATTTTTTTCGCAAGCTTTGTTATTCACTGCTTTTTCTTGCTTCAAGAATCAATTTCATGATTTTTCAGATTATCAATAACATTTCTCTTTGTTCATCATTCTTTCAAGAGCCAACAATTTTAACATTCATAAACAACAAGATAAAAAATATGCACTGTTCAAACATTCATTCAGGAAACAAAAAGTATTGTCACCACATCAATATAATTAAACTAATTTCAAGGATGAATTCGAAACTCGTGTACTTCTTGTTCTTTTGTATTAAAAACATTTTTCATTTAAGAGAGGTGAAGGATTCATGGAATTATTCATAGCCTTAAGACATAGTTACTAAATACTAATGATCATGTAGTAAAGACTCAAAAGATAGACAAACATATAGCATAAAAACCAAAAAACAGAGAGATAAGAACAAGAAAGTTAAGGAATGAGTCCACCTTAGTGATGGTGGCGTCTTCTTCTTGAAGGACCAATGATGTTCTTGAGCTCCTCTATGTCTCTTTCTTGCCTTTGTTGCTTGATCCCTAGTGATTTTGGTGCTCCTATCCTTAGTTGCTCCCAATAATTGTGTGGAGGAAAATGTATCCCCTGAGGTATCTCAGGGGTTTCTTGATGAGGAAATTCCTCATGCTCTTGTTGAGGTCCATGAGTGGGCTCTCTTGATGTGCAGTCAAATGCTCTACTACGGAGCTATGGACCCTTGAGATGAATCTCTCTATCTCCCATAACTCGGAGTTGGAAGCTTTTGTCTTCCCTTTCCTCTTTCTAGAGGTTTCTCCAGCCTTAGGTGCCATCAATGGTTATGGAAAAGCAAAAAAACTATACTTTTACCACACCAAACTTAGAATATTGCTCGCCCTCGAGTAAAAGAAGAAAGAATAGAAGAAGAAGAAGAAGAAGATATGGAGGAGATGGAGAGAGGTGTGTATTCGGCTAAGGGGGAGAAGAGAGGGTAGTGTTGTGTGAAAATGAAGAAGGATGGAGGGATTTATGGTTCGGTCATGTAGGGTGGGTTTGGGTGGGAAAAAAATTTTGAATTTGAAGGTAGGTGGGGTATATGGGAAAGAGAGGATGGATGTGAGTGGTAAAGAGGTGATGAGGAAGAGTGATTGAGGTGATTGATGAATGATGTTTGGGGAGAGTGTTATGAAAAGGTGTGAGAGAGAGGGAGAAGGTAGGTGGGGATCCTGTGGGGTCCACAGATCCTGAGGTGTCAAGAATTTATCATCCCTGCACCAATTTAGGCGTGTAAAATGCCCTCTGCATGCAATCCTGGCGTTTAACGCCAGGCTGAAGCTTGTTTCTAGTGTTAAACGCCCAAATGTAGCATGTTTCTGGCGTTTAACGCCAACCTGATGCTTGTTGCTGGCGTTAAATGCCAGCTTTTCTTAGGATGCAATCCTGGCATTTAAACGCCAAATTGCTGCTTGTGTTTGGTGTTTAACGCCAGATTCATGCTCTGTTCTGGCGTTAAACGCCAGCCAGATGCTCCTTACTGGCGTTTAAACGCCAGTAGGCTCTTCCTCCAGGGTGTGCTATTTCGTCTTCTGTTTTTAATTTTTGCAATTGTTTTGTGACTCGACATGATCATGAACCTAAGAAAACATAAAAGAACAATAGAAATATAGATAAATAAAAATTGGGTTGCCTCCCAATAAGCACTTCTCTAATGTCAATAGATTGACAGTGAGCTCTCATGGAGCTTCACAAATGTTCAAAACATTGTTGGGACCTCCCAACACCAAACTTAGAGTTTGATTGTGGGGGCTTTGTTTGACTCTGTATTGAGAGAAGCTTATCGTGCCTCTTTTCCATGTTTACAGAAGGATAACCTTGAGCCTTAAACACAAGGTAGTCCCCATTCAATTGACGGACTAACTCTCCTCTGTCAACATCAATCACAGCTCCGACTGTGGCTAGGAAGGGTCTTCCAAGGATGATGCATTCATCCTCATTCTTCCTAGTCTCTAAGATTATGAAATCAGCAGGGATGTAAAGGCCTTTAACCTTCACTAACACGTCCTCTACCAATCCATAAGCTTGTCTTTGTGACTTGTCTGCCATCTCTAATGAGAATGTGGCAGTCTGTACCTCAAAGATTCTTAGTTTCTCTATTACAGAGAGTGGCATAAGATTTATGTCTGACCCCTGGTCACACAGAGCCTTTTCAAAGGTCATGATGCCTATGGTACAGGGTATTAAGAATTTACCAGGATCTTGTTTCTTTTGAGATAAAGTTTGCTGAACCCATGTATCTAGTTCACTAATGAGCAAGGGAGGTGCATCTTCCCAAGTCTCATTACCAAACAACTTGGTATTCAGCTTCATGATAGCTCCTAGATATTGAGCAACTTGCTCTCCAGTTACATCTTCATTCTCTTCAGAGGAAGAAAAGTTCTCAGAGCTCATGAATGACAGAAGGAGGTTTAATGGAATCTCTATGGTCTCTATATGAGCCTCAGATTCCTTTAGGTCCTCAATAGGGAACTCCTTCTTGTCTGGGAGACGTCCCATGAGGTCTTCCTCATTGGGATTCATGCCCTCCCCTTCCTCTCTAGGTTCGGCCATTTTGATTAAGTCAATGGCCTTGCACTCTCTTTTTGGATTCTCTTCAGTATTGCTTGGGAGAGTACTAGGAGGAGTTTCAGTGATTTTCTTACTTAGCTGACCCACTTGTGCCTCTAAATTTCTGATGGAGGACCTTGTTTCACTCATGAAACTTAAAGTGGCCTTGGACAGATCAGAGACTATGTTTGCTAAGCTAGAGGTGCTCTATTCAGAATTCTCTGCCTGTTGCTGAGAAGATGATGGAAAAGGCTTGCTATTGCTGAGCCTGTTTCTTCCACCATTATTAAAGCCTTGTTGAGGCTTTTGTTGATCCTTCCATGAGAAATTTGGATGATTTCTCCATGAGGAATTATAGGTGTTTCCATAGGGTTCACCCATGTAATTCACCTCTGCCATTGCAGGGTTCTCAGGATCATAATCTTCTTCTTCAGAAGATGCCTTTTTAGTACTGTTGGATGCATTTTGCCATCCATTCAGACTCTGAGAAATTATGTTGACTTGCTGAGTCAACATTTTGTTCTGAGCCAATATGGCATTTAGAGCATCAATTTCAAGAACTTCCTTCTTCTGAGGCGTCCCATTACTCACAGGATTTCTTTCAGAAGTGTACATGAATTTGTTATTTGCAACCATGTCAATGAGTTCTTGAGCTTCTGCAGGTGTTTTTTTTAGGTGAATGGATCCACCTGCAGAATGGTCCAATAACATCTTAGAGAACTCAGATAGACCATAATGGAATATTTTCAAAATGATCCACTCTGAAAGCATGTCAGAAGGACACCTTTTGGTCATCTGCTTGTATCTTTCCCAAGCTTCATAGAGGGATTCACCATCTTTTTGTTTGAAGGTATGAACATCCACTCTAAGCTTGCTCAGCTTTTGAGGAGGAAAGAACTTAGCCAAGAAGGCCGTGACCAGCTTATCCCATGAGTCCAGGCTATCTTTAGGTTGTGAGTCCAACCATGTTCTAGCTCTGTCTCTTACAGCAAAAGAGAAAAGCATGAGCCTGTAGACTTCAGGATCTACTCCATTAGTCTTAACAGTCTCACAGACATGCAAGAACTCAGTTAAAAACTAATAGGGATCTTCTGATGGAAGTCCATGAAACTTGCAGTTCTGTTGCATTAGCGCAACTAGTTGAGACTTCAGCTCAAAATTATTTGCTCCAATGGCAGGGATTGAGATGCTTCTTCCATCAAATTTGGAAGTAGGTGTAGTATAGTCACCAAGCATCCTCCTTGCGCCTCCACCATTGTTATTGGGTTCGGCCATGTCTCTCTCTTTTTCGAGATTCTCTGTAAGGTTTTCTCTGGATTGTTGTGCTTTGGCTTCTCTTAGCTTCTTCTTCAGAGTCCTTTCAGGTTCAGGATCTGCTTCAACAAGAATGTCCCTGTCCTTGCTCCTGCTCATATGAAAAATAAGAGAACAAAAAAAGAAGATGAATCCTCTATGTCACAGTATAGAGATTCCTTTATGTTAGTAGAAGAATAAAAGAATAAAAGAAGGAAAAGAGAAAAATTCAAACACAGAGAAGAAGAGAGGGTTCGAATTTTTTTTTTAGATGAAGAGAAGTATTAGTAAGTAAATGAAATAAATAGAAAGAGATGAAAGGGAGAGAATTTCGAAAATTATTTTTGAAAAAGGGTTAGTGATTTTCGAAAATTAAGAGAAGAAATAAAATTAAAATTAAAATAATTAGTTAAATAAAAAAGAATTTTGAAAAAGAGGGAGGAATTTTCGAAAATTAGAGAGGGAAAAGTAGTTAGTTGGTTTTGAAAGAGATAAGAAACAAACAAAAAGTCAATTAGTTAGTTGAAAAATATTAGAAATTTAATTTTGAAAAGATAGGAAGTTAGAAAAGATTTTTGGATTCAATTTTGAAAAAGATATGATTTGAAAAGATATGATTAAAAAGATATGATTAAAAAAGATTTGATTTTTAAAATTAAAATTAATTACTTGACTAACAAGAAACTAAAAGATATAATTCTAGAATTTAAAGATTGAACCTTTCTTAACAAGAAAGTAACAAACTTCAAATTTTTAAATCAATCACATTAATTGTTAGTAAAGTTTTTGAAAATCATGAAATAAAGATAAGAAAAAGATTTTGAAAATCAAAAATTTTTTTTAAATTTTCGAAAATACTAAAAAAAATGAAAAAGATTTTATTTTGAAAATATAATATTTTTAAAATTGAAATTTTGACTTGACTAATAAGAAACAACTAATTTTAAAATTTTTTTACTAAGTCAACCCACAATTTCGAAATTTATGAGAAAAATAAGGAAAATATATTTTTTATTTTTTTGAATTTTTAATGATGAGAGAGAAAAGCACAAATATAACCCAAAACATGAAAATTTTGGATCAAAACCAATGATGCATGCAAGAACACTATGAATGTCAAGATGAACACCAAGAACACTTTGAAGATCAAGATGAACATCAAGACTTATTTTTGAAAAATTTTCAAGAAAAGAAAAACATGCAAGACACTATGAATGCAAGAATGCATATGAAAAATAACAAAAGACACAAAACAAGAAAATATGAAGATCAAACAAGAAGACTTACCAAGAACAACTTGAAGATCATGAAGAACACATGCATTTTTTAGAAAAACGAAAACAAAGAAAATTTTTGAAAACTTTTTGAAAACTTTTGGAAAAGAAAATTACCTAATCTGAGCAACAAGATGAACCGTCAGTTGTCCAAACTCGAACAATCCCCGGCAACGGTGCCAAAAACTTGGTGCACGAAAATTGTGATCATCAACAATGGCACCAATAGGCTTGGAGCTCTCAAACGTGAATCACACTTTGTCACAACTTCGTACAACTAACCAGCAAGTGCACTGGGTCGTCCAAGTAATACCTTACGTGAGTAAGGGTCGATCCCACGGAGGTTGTTGGTATGAAGCAAGCTATGGTCATCTTGTAAATCTCAGTTAGGCGGATTCAATTGGTTATAATGGTTTTCAAAAATTATAGATAAATAAAACATAAAATAAAGATAGAGATACTTTTGTAATTCATTAGTGAGAATTTTAGATAAGTGTATGGAGATGCTTGTCCCTTCTGAATCTCTGCTTTCCTACTGCTTTCATCCAATCCTTCATACTCCTTTCCATGGCAAGCTGTATGTAGGGCATCACTGTTGTCAATTGCTACTTTCCCTCCTCTCAGTGAAAATGGTCCAAATGCTTGTCACAGCACGGCTAATCATCTATCGGTTCTCGATCATGTCAGAATAGAATCCATTGATTCTTTTGCGTCTGTCACTACGCCCAACAATCGCAAGTTTGAAGCTCGTCACAGTCATTCAATCCCTGAATCCTACTCGGAATACCACAGACAAGGTTTAGACTTTCCAGATTCTCAAGAATGCTGCCAATGAATTCTAGCTTATACCACGAAGACTCTGATCTCACAGAATGGAAGGCTCGGTTGTCAGGTGAGGGCAACCATGCGTCGTGCATCAGGAATCCAAGAGATATACACTCTAGCTCTCGCTTGTAGAACGGAGGTGGTTGTCAGGCACGCATTCATAAGGATGGATGATAATGAGTGTCACGGATCATCATATCCATCAGGTTGAAGTACGAGTGATATCTTAGAACAAGAATAAGCTAAACTGAATAGAAAATAGTAGTAATTGCATTAATACTCGAGGTTCAGTAGAGCTCCACACCCTTAATCTATGGTGTGTAGAAACTCCACAGTTGAAAATACATAAGTGATGGTCCAGGCATGGCCAAATGGCCAGCCCCCATGAACGTGATCAATAGTCTCCTAAGATGAACAATAGATTAAAGCTGAGACCAAAGATGTCTAATACAATAGTAAAAAGTCCTATTTATACTAGACTAGCTACTAGAGTTTATAGAAATAAGTCTAAGTGTAGAAATCCACTTCTGGGGCCCACTTTGGTGTGTGCTTGGGCTGAGCTTGAGCTTTACACGTGTAGAGGCTTCTCTTGTAGTTAAACGCCAAGTTGTAATGTGTTTTTGGCGTTTAACTCTGGTTTGTGACGTGTTTCTGGCGTTTTACTCCAGAATGCAGCATGGAACTGGAATTGAACGCCAATTTGTGTCTTCTAAACTCGAATGAAGTATGGACTATTATATATTTCTGGAAAGCTCTGAATGTCTAATTTTAAACGCCGTTGAGAGCGCGTCATTTGGAGTTCTGTAGCTCCAGAAAATCCATTTCAAGTACAGGGAGGTCAGAATCCACAGCATCAGCAGCCCTTTGTCAGTCTCCTATTAGATTTTTGCTCAGGTCCCTCAATTTCAGCCAGAAAATACCTGAAATCATAGAAAAACACACAAACTCATAGTAAAAGTCCAGAAATGTGAATTTTGCATAAAAACTAATGAAAACATCCCTAAAAGTAGCTAGATTCTACTAAAAACTACCTAAAAACAATGCCAAAAAGCGTATAAATTATCCGCTCATCAGTCTTTTGTTATATTTTAGTTTATGCAACTTTGAAGTGGTAGGGTCATAAATATGACTGATAAAATTTTGAATAGTAATATTGAGTCATGTTCAAATAATAATGTCCATATAATAATTGCACAAACTTCTGCAGAATTAACATCACACACAGAAAGGAGTATTCAAAATCAAGGCAACAGTTTTGGAGACAATACTATGGTCAATAATACTTCTGCAGAAAATAATGGGCGAAATCCATGACCACAAATTAATCCAACACAAATGCAAATACTAATAACTGCAAGGTGGCCTCCTTGTGGCCTTCCTCCATGTTATACTCCACCTATGAGTGATTACGTGTCTCCAATTAGATTTGGTAGTGCACTAGGTGTGGTTAATAATCAACTACATCTACATAATCCTGAGTTTGCTCGAGATTATCAGGTGAGATCAACATGAAATAATTATAGTTTATTTGATGGCTGCATTTTGACAGCATGTCGATGAGAGTTATCATGACTTGGTCAATTTATTGACTCAACAGATGACTACAATCTTGAATCCAATGATGGTTAATCATGAAACAAAATTTGAGCATTTGGCTAGCCAAGTTGAACGAATCGCTCAGATTGTTGATTATGATAAGAGTGATCGTCAAAATTTAGGAATGAATTCCGACGACCTAGGGAATAATCCTAAAGATATGAATGAAAATGTGAATTTAGATGGGAATGTTCATCATGTAGTTCGACGCGATCAAAATGCTGATGATGTATTGGATAGGATTCATGTTAATCAGCGAGGGAAATGTTATCAAATAACTAGGATTCACGATAATGTTCTTAATAGGGTTGGTAATAAATGTGGATATAATGTTATCATTAAGTTTTTACATGTGTCAAAAATTTCTTAATGTACATATACCTGATTTAGCTCACTTGGCAGAAAAAGTTAGACAGGTAAAAAGTTTTCGAAAAGAAAAAAAAAGGTGTTTAAAAGTGAGAAAAAGTTTAAGAATAAGTCTTTTGCTTGAACAGAGAAAGTTTTGTATATCGAAATGGGATCTTCTAGTGAAGAATCTAATTTTGAATTTTCTGAAGTCGATTTAGCTAAACTAAAGAAAGGACCACCTTATGTTTGTTCTTCAGTTAAGAAAATAGCAAATGTTGAAAAGTTCAATGATGTGAAATATAAAAATGGTAAAAAAATATAGTTTCGATATTTCAAATTCAGAACAAATATTTGATGTGTTGCTTAATGATAAATAATCGGTTTTACCAGAAGGTAAATCATTGCTTTCAATTAAAGATTTGAAAGGAAAACCTTATGGTAAGTTTCATCTAACAACTAGTCATTCAACTAATAATTGTGTCCGTTTCAGAGATTTGATTCAAAATGCGATTATGGAAGGAAGATTGAAGTTTGATGATGAAAAAAAGAGATGAAGGTCGATACTAATCCCTTCAATGCTAAAGCAAAATTGATGAACTCTATTTCATAGGAATAAACATGGCTAATTTTACTTCTTTTGAGTTTAATTCAGCCTTGGGGGATTTTGAAGCTAGGAATAGGTGAAGGATTGTTAGAACTTCTAATGCATTAGAAATTAAAGGATCGAGATGTTTCTTTATGCCCTCGATGTAATGTTGTATTTGATGCAGAACTTGCAGCTATTTTCGAGAAAGAAAGGATGAAAAAAGAATTGGTTCATAAAGAAGAGCAGGTTCGTCAAAGGCATCCGTCTCGAAGTCAAGAAGGGTAGAGTTCTCGAGGTCATCAGGAGAATTATTCTCCTTCATTTAATCATTCTCAAGAACTTGGAGTTCAATGGATTAAGAATTGTCATGAGTTCCGTAATCGAGAAGTGCAAGAGTATCGAGATGAAGCTTCGACATTCAAAGCTCGACTATACTCCTACATGGTGGGAGTAATAGCTTTTATGATTAAATAGTTCGATTGTCTTTTGGAATAGCTGGCAAGATGTGTCGAGCTATTTACTTTCTTTAAAAAAATTACTTAATTAGTTTTGATTCTATAGCATGTTTTTCCATTCTTAGCAATAATTTTTCTCATAAAGTTGTGTCAAATAGGGATTTCCTAGCACAGTTGTGATTCCTAAATAAATGAGGAGTTTTGAATAGAGTTGATTAAATTTTTGATTGAATACAAAGATTATTTTGCTTTGGATTACGTTGAGATGCCTAGTCTGGATTGATCTTTGGTGGAGTACCGATTACCACCAAAGTCATTTTCTCGACCCGTGAAGCAATCTCCAAGGCATTTTGCACCTGAAATAAATGTTAAGGTAAAAGAAGAAATTGAGCATTTGATCAAGGCTAAATTTATCCAGACTGCTCGATACGTTGATTGGGCATCAAATATTGTTCCTGTAATGAATAAAAATGGAAAGTTGCAGGTGTGTAATGATTTTCGAGACCTAAATAGTGTAACTCCTAAAGATGAGTATTTTATGCCTACAGCAGATATGTTGATCGATTATGCATCTGGAAATGAAATTTGAAATTTTATGGATGGTTATTCTGGTTATAATAAGATCTTTATTGCTATGGATGATGTATCAAAAACAGCTTTTCGATGCCCTGGTGCTTTGGGTACTTATGAGTGGGTTATGATGTCTTTCGGTTTGAAGAATGTGGGGGCAACATACCAACGAGTAATGAATACAAATTTTCATAAATACATTGGAAAATTTATGGAGGTCTATATCAATGATGTTATGGTTAAGTCAAATGATGTTGATCAACATGTTGAAAATTTACGAAAGGCTTTTGATACAATGTGTCAGAAAGGTTAAAAAATGAATCCTTTGAAGTGTGCTTTTGGAGTGTCGGCAAAAAAATTTTTGGGTTTTGTGATTCAGAAAAAGGGAATTACAATTGATTAAAATAAAGCTAAATCCATTTCGGAATTACCACCTCCAAAATTGAAGAAGTAAATCAAATCCTTTTTCGGAAAAGTGAATTTTTTACGGCGGTTTATTTCGAATTTATCTGATCAAACCCGAATATTTTCTTCTTTGGTGAAATAGAGAAATGCTTCACAATATATTTGGATCCAAGAGCATTAAGAAGTTTTTGAATCGATAAAAAACTTATCTTTCTAATGCACCAATTATAGATAAGGTTTGAGTTTATGAGCCGTGAAGATTATATATTACAGCCTCAATGAATACAATTGGGTGTATGCTTACTCAAGATGATGATAATGGTAATGAAAGAGCAATTTATTATTCGAGCAGAGTTTTTTCTGATATTGAAACAAGATATTCTCCTATTGAAAAGTTGTGTTTATCGCTTTATTATGCTTGTACTAAGCTTAAGTGTTACATGATTGCAAAAATTATTCAAGTTATCGCACAAATTGATCTTGTCAAATATATCTTGTCTTACCCAGATTTACGTGGTCGAATAGGCAAGTGGATGCTTGCTTTGACCGAGTTTGATCTGCAATATGTTCCTGCTAAAGCTGTTAAAAGTCAGGACATTGCAGATCTCTTGGTTGATAAACCAGATGATCTTCACCACCAGGGGGGCGAATCAAGAAGTGAATGTTGTTGAAGTTGAACCTTGGAAGTTATATTTGATGGTTCGAAACACAAAATGATTATAACTCCAAATGGAATTCCATCAAAATTTCTCTTTGAGTTAAAATATCCATTTTAAATAATATGGTTGAGTATGAGGTTTTAATATTAGGACTAGAGATATTGATTAGTAAAGGGGCATAGGATATTCAGATTTTTGGTGATTCTTAATTGGTGTTAAAAACAGCTTTCCAAAGAATTTAAGTTTATAAATGAAGTATTATAAAAATATTTATTGATGGCATGAGAATTATTGGTGTCATTTTGAAAGGTGATATTAACACATATTCCGAGGATTCAGAATGAAAAAACAAATGAATTGGCTCAAATTGCTTCAAAGTATAAAGTTTTTCCTAAGATGTTAGAGAAATTGATAAAAGTAAAGCAAATTCTCGCCCCTATCAAAGAGAAATTTGGCAATTGATGAATGGGATGATGATAATTGGAGAAAACTAATTGCTGAGTATTTAAAGAATTTCAATGTTCAGGTTGATCAGAAAATCATATTAAGAGCAATGAATTTCGTAGTAATAGGCGATGAGTTATATAAAAAAGGTGTTGAAGGAAGTCTTATGAGATGTTTGAGGAAACTTGAACAAGTAATTGCTCTTGGTGAAGTTCATGAAGGCGTCAAGCAGGAGAAAGAATGAAATAGATGTGATCGGGTGTTTTTGCCAATAACGATTAAGGATTGTATAGAATACACGAAAGCGTGACAAGAATGTTAGAAACATAGTGTAATACAACAAATACATGCTTCTAAATTACATTCGATTATAAAACATTGGCCATTTAGAGGTTGGGCTTTGGATTTGATTGGAATGATTCATCCTCCATCATAAAAAAATCATAAGTTCATTTGGTAGCGATTGATTATTTTACGAAGTGAGTTGAAGCTGTTCCTTTAATAGAAGTTTGTCAAAATAAAATCATTGATTTCATCGAGGAACATATAATTCATCATTTTGGAATTTCTCAAAATTTGAGTACTAATTAAGGTACCATGTTTATTGGCCAGCATACTAAGAATTTTGCAACATCGAGAATATAACTATTGTGACTTTCACCCTGTATTATACGCAGGCAAATGGCCAAGTTGAGGTTGCAAATAAAATTTTAATTAATTTAATTAAGAAGAAAATTAGTCAGAAATCTCGTACTTGGCATGAGACATTAAGCCAAGTTTTATGAGCTTATTGAAATTCACTAAAAGGTTCAACAAATACATCTCCTTATAAATTAGTTTATGGCCATGATGCGATGCTATCTTTGGAAATCAATCTTAACACTATGAGAGTGACGAGGCAAGATGATTTTCCAATCAAAAATTATTGGAATGTAATGTTTGATGAATTAAATGATTTAGATAGTGAGCGAATTTTGGCACTCAATAATCTTATTCATCAAAAAGAGAGTATAGCTCGAATTTACAATCGACGAGTGAAAGAAAAAGTGTTTTGCATTGGTGAGTTAGTCTTAAAGGCTATTTTATCATTAGATAAGAAATCAAGAGTTTATGAAAAGTGGTCACCTAGTTGGGAAGGACCTTTTCAAGTGATCAGTCTATATTCAAGGAATGCCTATAAAATTAAACATATAGATACTGGTATCGAGGTCAAATCGATTAATGGAAAGTATTTGAAACGATATCGATATTTAGAAAACAGTGCTTGACATCAAAGGTAAAGTAATAAAATTAATGTTCCAAAATATCGAAGTTATAGGAAGTGAGTAAAAGGAAAATACACAAGAACTTAGCATTCCAAGCCTTCAAAGATAAGGTTCTAATAATTCTTCCAAGTCAAATCAAATATGCACTCCTTCTTTGTCATAGAAACTGTATATCCGATTTCCTCATGCTCTTCAAGTTGTATCTTCTCATATTTTTTTCTGATTTCAGCTCGAGTGTTTTTCATCTCACATAGTTCTTGAAACAGGTCTTTCTTCCTCTTTTCAGCATTTAGGTAAGGGCTTTCCAGCAAAGCTTCTTCTTTACGAATTTTAGCAAGTTCTCTTTCTAGTTTTTCTCTGCATCGAGCTAGTTGTTCTCGAGCATTAGCAGCATGAACAACATTTATTTCATATTTCTTGTAAGTTTTTTTGTGTTGATGCAAAAAAAGTTTCAAGTTGTGCAGATTTTGTTTCAATTTCTACCATGTTTTTCTTGAAGTCAGTGAGATTGTTGTGGAAAATGAATTTTTTGCTGGCAATTTTTTCGAATATTTTCACCACTTCGGGTAGCTGAAAGGAACTCGATATTCAAGAGAAGCACTCATAATATCAGAGAATATGAAGTTTAAGTCATCTTGATTTACCTATTCATCAATAGTATGCTTTAGAGGTTGAAGAAGAGCTTTTGGCCCTTCGATAGCATGAGGAGTTAGTTTTTTAAGGAGCCCATGTCCTGGTGATTTATCAGTAGCCGAAACTGAAGATGGAATTTTTATTTTGTGAGAAATATTGGACATGACAGAAAGGAGCTCGTCTAAATTAGCTTCTAGTGTGCTTGAGATTGTGGTTGATGGAGGTTGATGACTTGTTTGAGACTGATCAGAAGCATGTTCAGCTTAATTGTCAGAATTGGGTGTAGTATTAGTTTCTGGACTGGTATAAGAAGTGGTTTTGTCCATTTTGTTAACTTTTTCAATTGGGCTGTCTTCTTTAGAATGAGAAGAAATAAGGGAGAGATCGACATCAATTCGTTAAAGAGAAAGTTCTTCCGTAACTTGGACTTTTGGGAGATTTTCTTGATTTTTTTTATTTGGAGAATTTCCCTCTTCGACAGGCTAAACGACTTCTTCGACAAGTTGGATGACTTCTTTAGGATGTTCAGTTTGTTCATAAGGCTGTTGGTTTTCTCGATCAATCTATAGGTAATGTGATATCACATGGCCACTTGACAAAGAATTCGAAGAATTTTCTCCTTTTTCATTGATTGGAGCTTTTGTTGTCAAAACTAATGGAGAATTCTGAGGAAGTATCTCGATCTAAAATAGTTTAGTTTCAAAATTCAATTTTAGTTCAGCTCACTGTTACAGCTATTTTAAAAATTTGATAGCTTACCTCTACTTCTTGGGGTTGAGAGTGTGATGAGTGAGTAGAGCTTTTCGAAGTGCTGCTAGAATCCACAGTACTGAAGGTGGCAGAATAGTCACTCGAATGAGTGGGAGTCTTTTTTGGAGAAGAATTGATAAGTTTATCAGATGACCCTTGAGTAGAAGAGCATCCCTATGTTAAAGTTTGAAAGTTTTTCAAGAGTAAAAGATCAAAAGTTAATGATATTGAAATTCATATAAGAGGATTAAAATTTGATTAAAGCTACCTTGTTTGTTGGAGGAGCTATTATTGAACTGGTCAAACTTTCTTTCCTTATCAAAATTTTGGTGACTCAGCTTTACTTTTGGAAGATTTCTGAGCAGGTACATCGATGGTATTTGGAAAAGTCTTTATGAGTCCTTTTGAAATGCCATCAAGAGATAGATCATAGTGAGCATAGTAGTGGTCCCACCATTCAACAAAGGATTTGGTAACATAACAGCTTCAAACAAAGTTGAGTGAAAAGTAGTGGCTTCGATTTTTCTCGTTGCAATCAAGACATTTGTCAATTTCTTTCTTTTTGTTGAAATTTATTTGGCAAAGAAAAGGAGACTTGTTTGGAAATAGTGCTGGGATGGCTTGAGAAAAACTCATTTGTCTTGCAACATAATGTGGAGTCTGAAGAGTGGCTCGAAATTGTTTCTTTTTGTAATGAGAAATTCATGTCGGAATTATTTGGATGGCAAAAAAATTAGACCACATGGAATCATTTGGCTGTTGTTTTTTCCCATTCTCCTCTCTTTGAATAAAAGGTGTCGAAACTAGGTTGGTCCACATCTTTGGTCGACAAAGGGAGCAAGTTTTGAATTTTTATTTTGGAAATACTTATATGAATGAAGTTTCCAAAAAGCCTCCCAAAAAAGTTCACTAGTGGAATGAGAGTTAGTAAAATTTGGTTGCAAGCTGACCAATCAGAGTCCTTCAATGCTTTGTATCTCAGAAGAAGCAATCCCTTTGTGTTTTATGTGTTTTTCGAAAATGGTATTCAACCATAATTGCATCAGCCAAAGGGACCCAACACTGATTGAGGATTTGCTTTGAGGGCTAACAACCATTTGCCGTAATTCATTATAGAGATTACCGAGAAGCAATTTGGCTAAGCTAAATATGCAATTTTCATGAATCAAAGCAGCTAATGGGAGAAATAGCTTCTGCATCGAGACACTTCTTGAACAAAATATAATGGTATTGAGCTAATAGTATAGAAAAGCAACATGTTCGTCATCCGTAATTAGACTATTATCAGCTCCTATATTGTGCTTGATGAATTTCTGTAAGAGCTTTTTCCAACAATGTGCTATTTTTTTTCAGCTTTCATATCGAAAGTAGCTGCCACATCGAAGAGTGTAGGCCTGACCATGCCACAAGTGAGATAAAAGTTGTTAGTAGTTTTATTCTAGAAATATAGTACAACCCCAATCATCTAATAATGTGTTGTTGGTAGAAAAAAAAGTCTAAAATGGTCATAACCTCAAAATTTTAATCCTTCTCGTTTTTTAGAATCTAATCTTCGGTACCAATCGAGGAAATGGTCATTTGTTTTCAACAAAAGCGGCTACAAATAAGTCATCTTTGATAAGCAAATCTTGACTCTCGATACTAGAAAAATAGTGGAAAACCTTTTTTCCTTGATCGGGAGAATTCAAAAGAGTCAAGAAGCAATGAAGTTTATTTTCGACGGAAAATGGAAAAATGATTTTCTTGTCCTTCTTTATGTCAATTGGATCCTCAATGATTGTATCTGCTGTGTAAGACAATATTTTTAAACTTGAATGTTCGAAAACTTTGGTGGTAGCTTATTCTTCTGGTTACTCAGCAGTTTGTTTTCCTTTAATCTTAGTTGAGGAGGTTGTAAGAAAAGATGATTTATCCATTTTTGTGTAACAGAAAAAATAAAATTAAGTTTGGTGAGAAATTTATTTAATGAAATTGAAAAAGAAGAAATGTATGAATCAAAGCATATAAAATAAAGCTGAAACTTACCAGAATGAATTAAGAAGTATGGAGAAGTTGAGAGTTTGAATTTTTTTGCAATGATTATGTTAGAGGAAGAGTGCGAAATAGAGTGATAAAACTCTTTTGAAATTTTGTTTGAAGATGAAGGATTTTAAATTTTAACTCAAATTTTCTTGAAAAAGTGAAGTTGAAAGAGAGAGAAGATGGTAATTAATGAGGGATGTGCATTGTGGCATATTTAACGGAATTGTGGAGATATGGGCAGTTAAGAGACGTTTGAACTGACTTACTCAAATCTTTAATTAATCTTAACATTTAAGAAATTTCTTTCATTTAAAATTAAGTATTTTATTTTTAGAATTATTTTCAATGGACGCTTTAATTCTAAGGGGAAAATTTGTTAGTCAAATAAAATAAATTATAAATTGAAGATGGTGTAATCGGCGTCGAAAATTGTACACAGTAAGTCTTGTTGAGCGTGATGAGTTCTTGTTAGAGTAAGGTGGTCGATAGGAAAAATGTATTTGGTTCAATGAAGTTTATCAAAGTGAAACAAAGGAGTTAAAACAGTGTTAGGATCGATAGTCAAGACAGCTCAAGTCTGAAGACGGTTACACAATACATGTATCTAGCGGGAATAGTTACTTTTCAAGTTTTACTTTATGAAACATGTGATGAAATTTGATTGGTTGAGGAAGTCTATAAATATACAAAATTTATAAGAAATAAAGGTTGGAATTCGATTTCAAAAAATATTCTCGCATACTCATATTTTCGATAATTTTTTGAATGTGCTAAGAACTTTCTTTCTTTATAGAATTCTTTTCATGTCTTTTTTTTTCATTTATATTCTCTGTAATTTTCTTTTCAACAAGTTATTTTCTTTTTGTAATATACTATTTTCCTTTCTTTTGAATTTCAAATTAATCATTTTAATTTCAAAGTATTTTAATTTTGTTGAAGTTTACGGTTTTTTTTTCAAGGTTTTATTTTTTCTACAATTTTTTAATTCAAGTATTTAAATTTCAGTTTATATTTTTCTTTTTTTTGTCTTGTTTAAAGAAAGGTCTTTATATCTATTTTAAAACTAATATTCACAAAGAAGAATAGATTTTACTCTCAAATAATAGATATCGAATTAATAAAAAATTTGTTAAAAATTTGCATAACAGTAATAATTCATTAACCGACAATTAATCCTTAAATAAAATTTAAATTTATAATAAATTAATTTTTAATTTACCAAATTAAAAAATACCGTAAAAAATCAAACGAAATACAAAATTACCACTAATTAACCATACATGCATCTTGTAAAAAAAATAATAAACAAAGAAAATTATACATGCATGTATATATAAAAGTACTCTCTTTTCTCTTTTCTCTCTCAATTAGGGGATCTACCATATCCCATCGTTTTCAATTTTTGATGGTTTAGTTAATACAGAAGCTTAGGATATAACTGCTCACAAAACCTTTAAAATAATGATAGGTATAACTTTTCTTCCTTTTCCTTTTTTGTTTTAATTTGATTTTCCAATAATAGAGACAACACTATATATACAACAGGCACCTCAAGAATCGACATCATCAGAAGGTCCTAGAAAAATATCGGAGAAAATATAATCTGTATCTGCCCATTATTGTGGACAGTGAAGTATATAGAATATATCAAAGATATTTTTAAGGTTTTGTGCTTTTCCCCTTTATTTTACTCCATCAACTTTCGTATCTTGTTTTTTAAGAAAACGATAAATAAATTTTTTATTTTTTATTTTAAAAATAAATAATTTTTTATTAATTAAAAATATAAAAATATTTTTTATATTCTAAAATGCAGAATATCACAGTCTCTTTTAAAGATTTATTTATTTTAATATATTTAAATAAAAAAATTAAATATTTTATATTCTAAAAAATAAAAATTATTTTATATTTTTAATTAATAAAAAATTTATATGTCTTCCGAATATAAACTTAGGAACTACGTTTTTTTTTTCTTTAAATTGCTCAACCTTTACTTTTAATTATTTTTTTTTATCAGTTTTCAGATTAATTATTACTTTTGACATTAGATATCTGATGTCAAAAGTAATAATAGGGCCTATGGTCAAATGAGACTGTGGCAACGAAGTTTCCACTACCATCTTAATGAGAAAAGATAGCAGATTAGAATTTAGATCATTTTGTATTGGCACTTATAGTACAGCCGTAGAATAAATGTTGATTACAATGGATTTGAAACCAACCTCACCAAGATTCTAAACAATTTTATTCTGTGACTAAACTAACCCATGCTTCATTAATTTAATTATCCTTAAAACGTGTTGGAATAAAATAATAGAAAAAGGAATATTTAGAATATATCATTATTGATTTAAGTTAAGATTAGATTAGTATAATTTAATATAATCGTCATGTATATTTAGATTTTATCTTTAAGCTGCTTTATGACAACAGAACACACGACATACAAGAAACACACACACACACATACATACATATATATATATATATATATATATATATATATATATATATATATATATATATATATACATATATATATATATATTATTTTGAATTAATTATAATAATATATCTTAATATTTCGTTGATATCAAATTGTAAATAAAATAAGCGTTACTAGTTGTATTGTGAAAATATGAATACAAAAATATTATTTATATACTAAAATTACTTATTAAATATATGTATAACTCATTTATAATGTGTATTTTATTTTTTAATGTATATTTTATCTTGATATATAATTTTGGTATACATCTAAAACGATTGTATAGAATAAAATATTATTTAAAATATTATTTGTATATTAAAATCAGCTATTAAAATTAGTCACTATATATTTTTATATAAATATTAGTTTAATTTTTTTAATATATTTTATATTTTAATATATATTTAATATTAATAATTAATTTAGATAACTAATTTTAATATATATCTAATATGGTTGAATATTATTTTGGTCTTAATGTTTAAGTTAAAATCAAGCTAAAGAATTTTAATATGAGAAAAAGAAGTGAGCTTTACCTGAAAATGAAGATTTTTTGTGTATATACAGGTGGGTGGAGGTCGCAGAAATGCAGGGACAACACGCAGGTAACGTGCTGACTTAGCATGCACTTAAGGTGTTGGACACGTGTTACAATCGCACGCAACACGCACCCTCCGTGTTGAAACGTGGCGCTCATTCGTTCAACACGCATCCTGTATATTGCACACGTGGCAGATGCTGGCTGGATGGCATTGCAACACGTTGCCTGCGAGATGAGTCTTCTGCCTATAAAAACCAAAGCTCATAACTATTTTACTTCGTTGTGAGATAAGTGTTTTCCTCCAAGATTAGTACGATGGAGGGCACTGCAAATATAGTGGTTTACCACAACGGTGAGGTCGTACGAAATACATATCAGGGGTGTGCTTTGCGTGTGAGAATATGTTTTCGTTTGTGGTTCTGTGCACTATAACGTTCGTGAAACTACAGTACAGGCTCTATCAAAGCATAGAGGCTAATATTTTAAAGAGGGTGACCAACATTCTCTACAGGAATCTGGTTGTCGTATTTGGCGGCCTGATACTGTTTGAGGTTATGCTAATCATCGACAAAACAAGTATTCAGCGGATGTTTCATATTTACCAGCAAACTCATGTGCAACAACTGATTGAGTTATATGTTGAGTTTGAGCATATAGCTGCAGATGAGGTTAAACATGACACAGATGCGTAAGATGACAGAGCTGAGGCATACTTGGGAATGAACGACGATAGTGATGAGGAGTTCAAAGCTACATACAAAGCTGGTGATGAGGACGAGGATGACGATGGGGGAGGTGAGGCAGTGGCGGAAACTTTAGTGGTTCCAGCTGCAGTTAGTCAACCGATGGACGTTCCACCTTTTATGTATAGTTTGGATCTTAACGCCATGCATGCACCGGAGTTTTCCAAATATACAAACATAGGTACGTGAGCAATAGGTATTATGTTTACTTGATTTTGTTTTAGCAGATCGATGAGCGACAAATTTGTTTTCTTATATGTGGTGTTGATCCTGATGATAGGGAGTTTAGAATCAGAATGGTATACGGTTCAAGAAAATCAGTCATTGCGGCAATTCGGAGTTACAATATCTCTAGATGAGTCGATTACGTCGTTTATGAATCCGAGTCACAGACCTTCTATGCAAAGTGCAAGACTTATGGACGTGGGTGCAACTGGCTTATCCGAGCCAGCTTAATACAAAAGAAAACCTATTGGGAGATTTAGAGATACAATAGAAGGCACACGTGTTCCATGGAAACAATCTCACAAGATCACTCCAAGTTAGACTCAGATATGATTACTGACGGTATGAAGCCATTGGTTGAATTCGACCCATCCATAAAGGTCAAATCTATAATTACGGAAGTCCAGGCAAGATTCAACTACACTATTAGTTATTGGAAGGCTTGGCTGGCAAAGCAGAAGTCGATAGCCAATGTTTTCGGTAGATGGAAAGAATCTTACCGAGATTTGCTGTTGTGGTTCTTGGCAATGGTTCAGAAGATGCCTGGTTCACAAGTCCAAATAGAAATACGACTCCTGTATAACGAGAGTCAAGAGGTGGACGGTGTTAGGATACTTCATCGGGTATTCTGGAGTTTCAATCCATGCATAAGAGCTTTCAAATATTGCAAGCCACTGGTTCAGGTTGACACAACCCACCTATACGGAAAATATAAAGGTTGCCTTTTGGTTTCAGTTGCGCTAGATGAAAATCAAAACATTGTACCGATTACTTTTGCAATTGTAAAGGATGAGACTGCTAATGCCTGGCACTTTTTTCTCAGTAATTTACAAACATATGTTGTAAGAAGAGACGGCGTGGGTATAATCTCTGATCGTCATGAGTCAATTCGGGCCGCAATAAATCGTAGTGGAGGTGATTGGAAACCTCTGAGAGCATGGTGGATGTTTTGTATTCGGCACATTGGTAGAAACTTCTTAAGGGAATTCAAGGTCCCGCACTTGCAAAAGCTTGTGGTCAACATTGGGTATTCAAGAACAGTGGAGGAGTAAAATGTCAACTACAGGAGGTTGCAAGAACGAGGCGAGGCATATGTTTGTTGGTGCGACAACATTGAACGTCCCCAGTGGGAGTTGGCATTTGATGAGGGACATCGTTGGGGTCACATGACGACGAATCTTGTTAGGTGCATTAATTCGGTGTTGAAGGGTGCTCAAAATCTTACTATCTTGGCGCTCGTCCAAGCAACATATTATCGGTTGAACGAGTTGTTTACGCGGAAGAGTATTGAGGCTTACCAGTGCAAGCGTGCTCGATTTACTTTCTCTGAGTTTGCCACTCAGCGGATAGAGGCAAACATGCAGCATGCAGGAAATATCGTAGTGCACCGGTTTGATAAACGAAACGAGGTGTTTGAGGTGCGCGAAATGACTAGTGAAAAAGTGTTAGTTGTTGATCTTGCGTGACGGAGGTGCAACCATGGGAATTTTCAGGTGGAGCGACTTCCATGTCGCCATGCTATTGCATGCTATGCTAACTAGCGACTGAATTGGCAGGTGTATGTCAGCGATGTATACAAGATGTCAGAGATTCGGAAGGTCTACAGAGTTGAGTTTGTCCCGTTGGGCGACACAGAGACATGGTCTGATTGCCCGGGACCGACGATGGTCGCGAATCCTGCCTTGAGACAAAAGTCAAAAGGTTGTCCCAAATCGATTAGCTATCTAAATAAAATGGATTCACGAAAAATGCGTGGTCTCCGGGTATGCCGTCTTTGCAGGAGACAGGGTCATAGTCACAGTAGATGTCCTCAACGTGTCACAGACATCAAGGTGTGCGTGTAGTTCAGCAAGAATGATGATGCCAACATACGGCCTCCAGACAAACTGCAAAATGTTCTGAGGGGCATTAGATTATTAATAATACTGTAAATTATAACATAAAACCTCAAAATTCATACTCACCTCTTCCATAAATTCGATTGTGTGCCTAATAGACGCCTGACTCATAGGCATCTATTTTCGGGTCCATGGATGATGACTCCATCTACAACACAGAACATTATTCACATAGTTTGAATTACATCTTCCTAGTAAACCATAAATAACATACAAGTTAAATTCTAATAAAATAATGATGGTTACCTGCGTGCCATCGGTATTTTAGCCGGCGCAAGCTGGTGTCGGAGAAAGGGCGCCAGCCACAGCATACGCTCCCACGCCCAAGCAAACAATAAATTAAGTGGGCCATCCATCTCCTTGCAATCGTACCATGATGCATGACACAGTAACCTATAAAGGTGCGCGAGACAAGTTGACCCCAGCTATTATTGCCAATTTGATTGAAATTTTGGAGCAGTGGTAGATATTTCGCGTGGGCATATGCCGTCGACTTATCCGCGAAGAGGGTGGTACCCAGCAGACAGAAGATGTGACACCTAACATAGCGTATAACAGACTCCCATGTGTCCAAAGACTGTGTGTCTCTAATATGGCGAACCCCTAAAAGATTTATGTAACTCTTAGAGGAACTGTTCGCTTGGGATTCGCTGCCGAATATCGCGAGACTCTGGGTGACCAAGAAGTCGTGCCTACTATCAGTCCAATCACTCACAACCTCTTCGTCGATTGGTAGACCGAATATATGTAACACGTCCTCCAGTGTCACTGTAACCTCACCCACTGACATTACAAACGTATATGTCTCCGGCCGCCACCTTTCCACAAGAGCAGATAGCATCGCAAAATGCCCTCTGATCACTTCAACTTTCGAGAGCTGGTAGAATCCGGTAATTCGTAAGGCTTGGTCAATCGCTGGATGCTACGTCTCTGGCTGGTCAAGCTTAAGGGGCAGAATATTCCTATTAGCCTGGTAAAGTTCAACCGCAAAAGAAATTAATTTAATAAATAGCAAAAAGAATAAATTAATAACATCTTTTAACAAAAATTAAAATAAATAATAATAACAAAAATCCAAAATTCTTATTATTCACATTTATATTCTTTATTAGTTTCACTATATACATCATTTTATTAATTAAAACAGAAAATAAAATAAAAATAATATTAAAACACAAAACAACATATAATTATATATTATTCACTAGCAAAATATATGTTTATAATCATATTGATTATTAATTTTAATAAATACCAATTACAATAAAATACTGATATTAAATAAAAAAATAAAATAAAAAACAACATAAAATTTGAATTTTATGTATAAATGTTTTATTATTATTTTTTAATTTAATCATTAAAATTTACACTACATAACAACCACCACAATATTATAACAGAAAATTTTAAAAAAAATAAGTGTCTTATTTATTAATTTAAAAATTAACAAAAATATCGAATTCTAATAAATAATAAAAAGAATAATATTCATTAAATTTAATAATTATTAAAATATAAAATATCATATTTTAATAAATAATAAAAAATATATACATACTAACAACACAAAAATAGTAAAAAAAACAGCATATGATTAATTTCGAAAAAAAATTATTATTAATTATATTATTAATTTATATTAATATTTAATAGTACATTTAGAGTAATATTATCCAAATAAATAATAACAAACTATTAAACTAATGTTAACTAAGTAAATACTAATAAATTAATCAAAATAACAAACTTATATAATTAAGATGTTCTAAATAATTGATAACATAATTTTCAGGAGACGTATAATTATATATTATTTTAAATGTTCTAATTTCACTCTCAACCCTAAAACTAATTTATCACTCTCAACCCAATGAATAGAACCAACGGAATATGAAATAAAACGAATACTCTATCTAAGCTTTCCTCTCAACTATGGAATGAAACGAACATGAAGCCCAAAATCCCACCACTCTTTTATACACTTGCGGCACCAACCCTCACCATAAATGACGCCTGTTTTTGGAGTGGGGCCTGTCTCTTGCATGGAGACACTGGACACGCATGTTGCGCGCTGCTGCATGGGCGACACGTGGCGGAGCCACGTTAACACACAGCTTGCGTGCTGCTTGGATGAAGACATGTGGCTTTAGTGTGTTTAGAGCCACTGATCAATGCACCTTGAGAACCTGCGAAGAATCTCTGCAACAAGAATTATGTACCCTGAGTGTTGCAATTCAGCTGACACGTGGCAAATCTCTGCTAGAAATATCTCATAAAGTTGTCTCGAAAAATTGTGCGAAATTCTTGCTAAAGCAACCCAGAACCTACGTGTTACACGACACGTGACGAATCTCTGCTGAGTTCATTTTTTAAAAAGCCAACATAGTACCTGTGTGTTGAACAGTGTTTCTGACACCTTCACATTTTTGTAAAGTACCTCAAACACCAATATTTAACAAAAACACCACATATTTTTTTCATATCTAAAATAATTTCTATTAAAATCAAATGATCTTTAATAATTTTTTTAAAATTTTTTTTTCCATCTTTAACGTCATTATCAGTTTATCACCTTCGTAACATCAACACTGTAATTGTCACTTCCACTATGACACTTACCTAGCAATTATTTAGAAAACAATATTTAGGGACTAATTTAAAATAGTTAAAGACAATTTAAAAAAATTAAAAAAATGATCATTTTAATTTTCAATTCAAATGTTACTAACTAAAACTAAATTAATAACTCTAGCAAAAATATAAAAAGTCTTGAACTGCTTGCCACTTGATCCACTAATTTGGTGCCCTTAAACAAATCATAAATTATTTTGTATCTTCTCATCTGCTGAGCCTAAAGCCTTGAACCCCTTAAGACCAACATATAAATTGCATTTCAAACTTATATAGGAAGCAAACACATCATTACACCCCCCCCCCCCCCCCCCCCCCCCCCCCCGCGCGAATCTCGTGAGTGTGTGTGTTGCATTACTTTGTTAAGGTTAATTAGTTTCTTCCATTAACAAGAAAGGAACATATTATTTCTGAGAGAAACTGAGAGAATCAAACCTGAATTGTAGCAGCACAAGGACGGTCCCCAATTAGGATACCCCCCCCCCCCCCCCCCCCCCCCCCCCCGCGCGAATCTCGTGAGTGTGTGTGTTGCATTACTTTGTTAAGGTTAATTAGTTTCTTCCATTAACAAGAAAGGAACATATTATTTCTGAGAGAAACTGAGAGAATCAAACCTGAATTGTAGCAGCACAAGGACGGTCCCCAATTAGGATAACAACAACTTTTCTTTTCAATACCCTCAAAATTTTCACCCTTCATTTTCCTTATCCTATTCTAATTCTAAATTCTCAAAAACAAAAGACAGAAACAGATGCTTTTCCTATTGTTCATTGTCTTTTTCTAATCAGAATCTCTTCTCGTCACACACTTCAGAGTAGTAGTAACCCAAAAACCAAAAACTCTGAACCCAAAAAACAAAAAGAGACTCCATTGAAATTTCTTCTTATCACTTCACTAAAAGAGGAAACACCCCATTAAAATTCTCAGCAAAAAGCTTCAAACTTTAATAAGAAAGAAGACAAATTCCCACTACAAACTATGCAATTGCAACGGCGTGTTCTCGAAACAGGGTTAAGCATTTCACCATCTTCTTCATCATCTTCTTCTTCTTCGATCATCAATGAAGCGAACTTCGACACCAACATGGTGATAATCCTGGCGGCGCTAATGTGCGCACTGGTGTGCGCCTTGGGTCTGAACTCCATAGCACGGTGTGCGCTCCGGTGCGGACGGAGGCTGACGGCGGAGCAAGAGGCGGAGAGGCTGGCGACGACGGGGCTCAAGAAGAGCCACCTGAGGAGGATTCCCGTGGCGGTGTACGGCTCCGGCGAGAATATTCCAGCGACGGAGTGCCCAATATGTTTGGGTGAGTTCGAGAGAGGGGATAAAGTTAGAATGCTTCCTCAGTGTAACCACGGGTTTCACGTGAAGTGTATTGACACGTGGCTCGTTTCGCATTCGTCTTGCCCTAATTGCCGACACTCCTTGCTTGAGAAGCCTAAGGTAAATAATAGTAGTTCTGCTTCTTCAGGTGGTGGTGACGGCGGCGGTAGTGGGGGAGGCGGGGGAGGAAACATGGTGATCGTCCTCGACCGGGCAAGTTAATACTTATTACAAACATTTGACAATCAGACTCGGCTCGGATCGGCTCGGCTCAACTCGGCTCCATTCTGCATTTGTGGTTGGCTCTTTGAACGTGATGGTGTTTTTAAGGAACGCAGGCAAGTTAGTTATTGCCAGAGGAAAATGTGATATAATTTCAGAGACACGATATTAAATTCAGTAGACTTTTTATACATCTCTCTTATATCATTTGTTTTTATGATATAACTTCATACAGATTATGATAGCTTTAGATAATATGAGTAGTTTTTGTAATTTGATGAGTTAATAATTGGTTGTGAATATGAAGGAAAATTTAAAACACAATGAGGATACAGAGCAAAGGATAGTGTTTGGTGAAGGGAGTTGGGAAAGTTAAGAAATAAGAATAGTTGTTAGTTATTAGATAAGTAAAAATAGTATATGCACCCTCAAGTTAATTTTTTTTCTAAAATAGGAAAATATTTATTAAAATAACAAGATGAATACAATAAGTTGTCGTCCTATCTAGACACTAAAAACTAGATTCAGAACGGTGGGTTTTCCAAAATATCCTTATGAGTTATGATTAAGAAAAGAAGTTAATTAAAAAACTCAGAAGAAAAAAAGAAAATTGAAAAGAAAAAAGAAAGAAAAAGGAAAGTCACGCTACAAGTTCTCGTTCTTGTCTAAGACTCCTGTAATAACGTCATGGTTTGTTCAAATATATGTTGAGAAGGAATGATTTTATTCTCAAAGATCTTTAAATTTTTGGCTTCCCAATTCATCCAGCACAACACCGTGAGCACCAAGTTCTTCATCTCATAAGACATTTGGTTCGACTAATTTATCACTTGCGACCACCACGGCAGAATTTTCAATGCTTGGTTCCAGTATCTAACCAGTGAAAGTTGCCAAGCACTGAGTGACCGATTCTCTATTTTTTTCATATCTAGGGCAGATATTGGGGATGCTCTAGAACTTTTTATTCAGTCTTCCCTTAACAGCGAATTCATTATGACAAGCTTTTCAGATGAAGACTTATATTTTCGGGGGCATCACAGACTCCAAAGGGCTTTCCATATTTTTTTTGGCGACTACTCTGATAAACACATCAGAAGTTCTCGTAAACACATCAGAAACATCTTTTTTTTTTTAAAGATGGTACGCGTGTCATATTGTTATTGAACAAAATATTAAACCGATCAATAAAATATTTTGAATAAATCAAAATAAAATCAATTTATTATAAGTACGAGATTCGATTCAATTCGATCGATTTACATAATCTGAACCAAATCATATTTAAATTTTTTTATAAAAATGACAAATACATCTTTTAAGTTTTAACTTTTATTTGGCACACATTTAAATTTATAAAAATATAAAATTACAATTAAATTCTTAAAAAAAAACCCTAACCCTACTACCCTAGACTCTTGCTAATCCAAGCCCAAGCCAACACAAACCCAATTTCCCAATTTCAATGGCTCACCAGTCTCTCAATCTAACCCCAAAAAAGCCCTACCCTTTCACTACCCACCCCACCCAGTAAGAGCTTCATTCTCGTTCTCCTCTCTTGGTAGCAATCTAATGAAAGCTAGAAATCAATTTCATAAGAGCTTCATTCATATAGCGCGTTCTCCTCTCCTTCTCTCGCGAAGTCAATTGTGTAAGGGCGCAAACCACTTCTCTGGAATCATCACCGCTGTGGTGATCCCCCTCCGTCAATTCCAGTAGTCTCGTCATCCCCATTGATGTATCCATCACTGAGCCACTTCCTCGCCCTTCCTCCATGATTGCGCGCACCACTTCATTAGGTTTGCTAATCCCTCTTTCAATTTGGTTGAGTTTTCTTCTTGGTTTCGCTTTTCAATTTAGCTCAGATTGATGTTTTTCTTCTACCTCGCACGAACAGAAAAGGAGCAGAAACAAGAAACACACCTCCGCGCTAGAATCGTAGAATCGTTGCCGACGTTCCCCTCTACCGTCAGTACAGGCTGCATTGTGCTTCCCCTTGCCAGTGGGTCCATCCGATTTGCTCCCTCCTTCCTCTGGTTCTATTCTTAGGTCTGCTTAGCTTCTTGGTTCAGATTACTTGTATGTAAAAAATTACTCCTTCAATCTTGTGTTTTCTTTTTGGTTTCAGAATTGAAATTGGTTCCCACTAATCTTTTTCTTGATGGTTTCGATTTTAGTTAATGTGTATGGTTTGTCTAAAAATCTCCTTTTCAATTTGGGGAAAATTTCTTTTTCATTTCAGATTTCAATTTGGTTCACATTATGATTTTTCTTCTTGATTTGGTTTCAATTTTTGGGGGTTTGTTTTCGTTCTTGCCAAGAACACAGGACAAAAGGGGGTGAAGCAAAGGAAAGGCCTGCAAGACGCACCGATACCGCTGTGAAGAGTTGTCGCCGCAGCGCGCTGCACCTCCATTCTGGGTCTTTCCTATCTGGTACGTGTATATTATTCGTTGCTGCCGTCTTTACCTATTTCAATTTAGGGTAGAATCAGCTTTTTCCAATTTGGATTCATACTAAAGATGTTATGCATTGTTGATTAATTTGTGGAAATAGTATTACTATATGTTAATAATAATAATTTAGATTTACATGTATGCATCTTAATATGTTTTGGATTGGTGTTTTGTATTTTTTTCGGGAGGAATTTAGTGGATGTTGAGGGGTAGAGAATGATATGTGTGGTGAGTTGTGAATGTATCTATTGTCTATGTATGACTTTATACTCTTTTGGTGATTGATATTTTGTTCTTTTATACAATTTAGTATTGTGTTTTTACTGTTTTAATTGTGTGCTGGATATGGGGTTTGTGTGTGGTTAATAAATAATAACTGATCTTGCAAATGTTTATGCATCCTGTCATATGCTAAATACTTTAGTTGGTTTATGAGAGGTCCTACAGAAAGTTTCTTTTCCACATAATTTAACATGTTGTGGAGTGCTATTTTGGTTCCTGTGCTGTATTTAGATTATTGCAATGGATTTTCTATACCTTTTTTTCAGAATGTTTAAATCTTCATTTTAATATGCTAAATCACTGATAACAAATCTCTATCATCCAAGTTTTAATCATATTATGCATGGACTAATACCTCATGTTTAAGAATACAACATGCATGCATCTCGAAGAAGAGGGAGGTGACAGGTGTAATTTTGTAATGCTATGTTGCTACATTAGTTATTAGTTCCTGATTTGCATGCTATAGCAACTTCATTTGGGTAAATTTACTTGGGCTTTTGTAATAAGTTGTCTGTTAATTTTCAGCAGAATACTGCCAAAGCAGGAGAGAAGAAAATAGGAATGCAATCAAGTGGTACTAAAGAAGATAACATATTCTCCCTTACAAAGCAACTTTCTCTAAATTCCTTTGGCAAAAACAAGTCTTCAAATAGCTAGATTATTACGATAACAAAAGCTAGTTTCTTATTTATTTCTTCATTTTTGGTGTCATATCCCCTTGTTCAATGTTCACGAGTATCTCTGTGATTTTGTCTAATTAAATTGTGTTATACCTATGATCATATTAACATTATTATGTGCATGATTTGCCTCCTTTTGCGGTTGGCCTTAGCACTTTCTAAAGCTAGTGAAGCTTTTGTGGATAATAATAATAATAATTTGCTTTTAATTGGACGACTACAAGAGAAAACAAATTATGTAAAGTACCTAAATGCTACTTTTTCTTTCATTTCCCCTTTTATAAAGCAAAATTATGTTAAAGTCTCACCAAATGAGTTGTTCTCGGGACAACAACATCCAAGAAGGTTTGAAATGTGTCATCCAGCAAGTCACTTTATTAATAAAAAGGTTTGACACAAAGTGACTTGTTGGATGACTCATTTCAAAACCGGTTAACCACATTTTGGTTTTTTTTATAAACACCCCTAAGCAAGTGTTCCTGTTAGAACTCTGTTGAGCCATATTTAAAACAATAATGTGTCAATGTTAGGAACTATATCATACAAGTTAGGCGCATAATTCACGTGACAATGTCATTTTATTAACAACAACAATTTGAGCTATAAAATATAAAATATATCTGAACCTAAATAACTGAAAAAATACTTCTTACCTACTATCTATTCCCATCTGTTAAGAAATTTGAAAATCACAATTGTCTTCTCTTCAGTATATTTCTTACTGATCCTCTAAGATAATTCAAATCTATATATTTATTATATATTATCCAAAATATTGTATAACTATGTTTCAATTCAATTATGTGCCTAGCACAACTAGCAAAATTCAATTACAACTTGAAGAGAGGATGCAAGTGAGAAGAGCAAAAAATAGGATCCATGAGGTTGATAAAAAAGACAAGAAAGCCATAGACATAGCATTGATTAGTATATATTCAGAGTAACTTAATATTACATAAGATAAATTAAATTCTATGAATTCATAGGAGATGATTTCACGTGACTTTGTTAAATTTAATTGGATCAGTTGGATTAGTTATAATATATTTAAATTTAACATTTTATACGAAAAATATTTTAGTTTAATAATTTAAACCAATCAAACCTTTTCATTAAACAAAAAAAATCAGTCATTTGTAATGTAAGAATCTTTTTCTTATCTAATGTACTGGTGATCTGATTTTGCTAGTGTATATATCAATTTTGTATTGTATTACTTAAATCATGGATTATTAATTGAGATCTTTAATTACTTTTTTTTCTTTGAATGATGATCAATCTTTAAGAATGAAATCACATAGTTTTTATGTCAAATTTTTCTTTCCTTTTTCTAATGATATCATCAATTTTAACTATATATGAAATGCAAGATATATATATATATATATAACTTTTCTTTATAAAAAATGACCAATATCCGACTACAAGCAAAAATTTTTATTTTCATGTAAGTATAAATTTTTTTAAGATTAAAAAAATTATTGATTAATGCAATAATGAAGATCTAAGAATAAAATCATATCATATCTAATACATTAGAAAACAAAATATCGGTATAACTATGTAAATTATATTAATCACGAGATTTTGAAGCATGAATAAAATTTAAAATATTATTCTATTCTCAAAATTCAATCTAAATATTATGTTTAATAACTTAATTCACTTAATTAGAGTATATTCATTAGAATTATTTTTGTAACAATAGCTAATGAAAATAAATTTATTCAGGATCAAGTTTAAAATAAAATAATAGCAATTAATTTGAATTTAATCAAGTATTAAAATAAAATAATGATAAACTATTGTTGTATTAATATAGTGACATCATGAATTTGATTTGTTTATATATTTATAACTGAGTCAAGAAAGAACGATAACCAACTCGAACTTACTTCGTTAACAGTTTGATAAGTTAAAGTGATGATGTTGATGGCAGATTTTGAACTTTAATTTGAACTTATATATTAATGTAAATTTAATATGGTATTGAAAAAAATTAAGATATTTTTTATGACATAAAAGATAGCCAAAGTAAGAAAAAGAGAAAACAAAAAATTTAGTATCTAGGACGAAGACTGAAAGACTGAGACTCGGTATCATGTTTGTTAGTTCAGAAACTAGTACTAAAATTTTAGTATCTGTTCCCAAAATTTTAGAAGTACCTCCAAAAAGTGGGGACAGGAGACTGAAATTTGGTATGACGAAGACTGAAACTTTAATAACATTTTACACCTAAAATATCATCATTTCAATTAATTAATTTCAAGTTTACTCTGTGTACAAATTAAATTAAAGCTTTATTCTTATTTTATATAGTCTCTGTCTTCCACTTTACACCAAATACAATACTGAGACTTATTTCAATCTCGGTCTTTTAGTCTCTGCCTCTCAATCTCTGTCGCTCTTCCAAACACTATCTAACACAAGTGCTGGCGAAAATAATGGTGAATATTATCTTATCCGCACTGTTATCGCATCTGATAAGATCCACACTCTAAAAGGATCGGTGTGGTTGTAGGATGCGATAAATTTTTTATTAGTCTAGGATGGATACCAATCTAGAGAGATTATTTTATCAATACCTTAAAAATATATTTGTCTCTTGAATATGATAGAAAAATAAAAAATAAGTTTAAAAGAAAGAAATAAATAAAAAATAACCTAAAAATATAATTTTTTACAAAAAAGATTAATATATATAAAAAAATAAAAATAAAAATGATAATTAAAAATATGAGATTTTATTAACAGTTATAATATTATATTCTTTTAAAAAAAAGTAATAGGTTTGGGTTTGATTTCTATAATTATGATTTTTACTTGTTAGCATTCTCTACATTATACTTTAATGACATTAATACATGTTCAAAGTATAACTATTCAAGATTTTTATTTCTCTACTGTATGACTGAAGTTAGAGATTTTGTCCATTTGTATCACTGAATTCAAAAATTGTGTAAGATTGAATTTAAAAAATTACGATAAAAGACTATTAGAAATATTTAATTATCAAAAAAGACCTTTAATATAAAAATTATTAAATGAGAATAATTTTTATAATATTTATAAAAATTAATTTTTTAAAATTTCGAATGTATATGTAAACTATAGCCCACTTATTATTATTATTATTATTATTATTATTATTATTATTATTTCTTTGTTATTATAATTATTTATACATATTTAAAGTTAATGTTGCCAATTTTTTTGTAAGGATTTATACATATTTTTAAGTTGATTTGATTATAGGATTTTACAATGTGAGACATAATTAGTATGCTATAATTGAATTGAGTTCTTTTCATAATTTTTAAAAATAATAAATAAAAATATATAATTTAGATGTAAATTTTGAATAAAAAAATACTTTATTCATTAGTATGTATTCGTTATATTTATTCATTAGTATTTAATTTTAAATTATAATTAAGAAAATATTAATTGCTATGTTTGATTATCTAAATCGATTATATGTATATGCAGATCTGATCTGCAGGTTTACATATTCACACATCTAATAAATAAAGAATAAATTATTTGTATAATTATAGTATAATTTATATTTAGTATAATTAATAATAAATTAGAATATTATCTTTCTCCAAATAATATAAGGGTTTATCTATTTTGTACCCATATTAAAGTTACAAAATTAAAAAGAAAAAAAATATCATATCTAATAATTAATTTATTTAGATATCGAAATATCAAATAATTTAATATAATATTAATTATTTAATATTAATATATGAATTGATAGTATAATTGATAAATAAGACAAGAATATTTAATTTAATTTATTTAATATTAACTATATAATTTGATTTATTTAAAAATATAAGTATTAAATGTTCTACTATTTTCATTCTATTATTATTATATTTATTTATTAGCATTTAATTTTAAATTATAATAGAGTTGTCTTAATTTAATTTTAAAATAAATGTATAAATAAAAAAAATGCATTAGTTATTTGGAAAATTATGAAACCCTACTACACTCTTTATTTTTCTTCTACATTCTTTCATTTCTTCATTTCTGCTTCCACATTTTCCTCTTTTCCTTTCCCTTCGGCCCTTCCATTCACTTCTCATATCTTTGAATCCCCACTCTACTTAACCATCACCGCTGCGTTTTCTCTTCTCCGGTCTCGCATTCCCATTGCCTCCCCACATCGCGACAGTCTTCTATTCTCTTCTGCAGGTCTCGCATCCCCAATGTCTCCCCACATCCCTTCGTCCCTTCTTTTCACCTCAACAATTACAGCCACTGTCGTTGAGATTACGGAGACAACATGACGCGTAACAATTGCAGCCACATCCCTTCGTCCCTTCTTTTCACCATTCTTGAGTGGTGGTTTGTGATTTCTCGTAGCAACGGTGGAGATTCGTGAAAGCAGGCCACTCTCATAACAAATGGGTAAATTAAAATTTCAATATAAGATCTTTAATTAGAATATGAGATCGTAAATTGGATTAACTTCATTATTTGGAGGATATTTTTATAAAAAATTACTAGATTGAATTTGATTTTGAATATCAGATTTGAAATTAGAATATTGTTATTATTTATTAGAAAAACTTTATAATAAAATTAGATTTTTGTACCATTTTTGTTGATTATCGCTATAAATAACAGTGTTTTACGTAATGTTTTAAAACTAAGCACTCTTTGTTTTCAGGCACAGTAAACTGGAAGAGCAAAAAGGATGAGTAAGGTAATCATACTTGTTTTTATTAAATAAAAAATATGATTATCAATCTTTTGTAATCTGTTTTTATTTTCTCTTTTTCTTTTATTCTAATATCAATAGTGAAATTTATTTGGTTTGACTAGTAAACACCTGCAGCTTCTGTAATTTCTAAGGGAGAATCGAACATGCACTTTTCTGCTTTGGATGAGAAGGTAACTGCTTTTTTTAGCAAGTTTTTTTAAACATGTGTGGTTATCTTTTGTGATGTCTAGATTTTGTGTGTTGTTACATTATTATTTAGTAATATACGTCTTATTTTATGGAATCTTGAAGCTTGAAAAGGATGTTGTCGAAGCACTGTCAGCGATGATATGCGAAGCTGTTGTGGATGGGATAACAACAGCTTACTAAAGTTTGTGAAAATGGTTAGTTCCTCATCAAAAATTGAAAGTACTGTTATTTGAACATCTAAAATTTAGTGAAGCTTTCAATGTACCTAGATGATTAATCCAATATTGAGTTCATATTAATACTCAATTTTGTGTAAAACAGTGTCATGCAGCATTTCATTTAAAAAAAAAAACACAAGAATAGTATTATGCTGTTGCTGAATTCATTTCGTTTAGTGGCATAACTTGAGCCTAGGTTTTTACACTTGAGTAACTAAATAAAAGAGCATCAAAACCACCGAAAGATTTTCCTCCTTGAATTCCCTGTTTTGACAAAAGTATTACAACTGAAATGTTCTCATCAAACCAATAAATATTCTATGAGGCTTGCTTTTGTTTTTCCTCAGAAAATCTAGGAAGTTGGACCAATGAGTTTACTCGGGTACCAATTTTGATCTTCAGCCGCTACTGCTGCTGAAGCACTACTCTTTAATACTAAATTTACAAACGCTTCCTTCCTTGTATGTTTGCACTTTCTAATGAATGTTTTCTTTGATGCTTCATGGCTCTGTCTCTCAAGTATTGGACTCGATTCACAAACTAAAAGAAAAAAAAAATGAAGATTTGAAACCGCGTTCTGAAGCTCGTTATTACTTATCAACCATCGCAAGCACTCGGTATCAATCAAATACAAAACGATGAAGGCAAAGAAGAAGGAAATATTTGACTGAAAAATGACTCTATTGTATATTTATATTCTATTTTTGCTACGAGTGTACAATTAACCTTCTATTGCATGTGTAATATACGGATATACATTGCCAAAACAACTAAAATTATACTATACAAAGAGAAATTTTTTGTGCAATAAAATACAAGAACCATCATACAACAAAATTGGGATTTCATCAGTCATCGTTTCCGGAACAGCATATCTCTGAACAACATGTGAGGCAGTCCAAGCATCCTAGACCAATGTAAAGCTGAGTCAATGCAGTTGCAAACTGGTTGTTCATCCGCGAACAGCAATCGATGCAGCACATGCAACAGCGGTAACTGCACATCCTGCTACAGCAATTTAAGGCCGCCTTAAATATTTCAGCCACTTCAAATAACTTGGATACATCTCCTGGAGGAGTATTTTCCGCCGTTGCTTTCAAGTTGCCAAAGCCAACACCTAAATGTGGGAGTAAAATCATCCTCTGCTCTTGGACGTTTTTCTCATACTGGGGCTGGCTCTTTTTCGACGCCTGTTTCCAATAATTTATTAGCATAATAAAAATTAATTAAAAATATATAAAAAAATTAAATTTAATTATAAAAATAATTTATTTACCTAAAATTTTTGTTTTGCCATATCCTCTTTTCTATTCAATTATTATTTTACATGACGGAGACTCTTATACTGATCCAGTAGTATAATTAATACGCTTCTCTCTTTCTGTCACACACACACATATAAAACCTTACCCCTCCTTATAAGGGTGCATCAAGAACTACTATGTGCAAAACTTATCCAAGAATAAAATATTAGGAAGGGAAGAAAAAGGAAGAGAGAAAATTAGAGTAGAGTGGTATACAGTATATTGGTATGTATATACGTATGGCAACAGAGTCGACATAACTCATGATTTCTAAATACAAAGTTCAAAAGTGTAATAAATGATATTCCAAAAACAGGGTTACGATTGGAAGCACGTTGTGTGGGTGAAGACCTGGTGGAGGCAGGGATAGTGCCCTATTCCCCGTACTATACCATACTCTCTATAAAACAAGGGTTTAGACGTTTTGTTAAAGATACTCACTAATGATGTAAAAAATTATATAATAATAATTATATTAAAAGCACAAATACTGTCCTCTTTTTTCTATAATATAACTTTAAAAATACTGCTGTATATATAAAAAAAATTTACTAAATTAACTATTATATATTTATGTATGAACATATATCGTTAATGTCTTAAACTCCTAGTCTATATATACTATAAAGGCTCTAAAAAGAATTTAATGAATCTATACGGGTTAATCCACCTGACTTATTCGAAACACGTGGGATAACTTACAACTCATCTACCACTTTAAACGTGGGATAATTTTCTAAATATTAGGAGAATAATTACCCACTATCACTAGCAAGACTTTAGGGTGATAATCTCTATAAATATCTTATCTAATCTTAGTTATTTTTTCGATCCTAGTTCATAATAAATTTACTTAAAATTTTTGCTATCTTAAATATTGGAATTCCTTATAAATATCTTTTATCATCTTTATTCAAAAATATCAAACAACTTTACTTTACCAACAGACAAATCAGAATTATTGTTTAAAGGAATCTAGATTTTATGTCTAAATCCATATTACATTGACTTCAGATAATCCCATATAGTATATATATCGTTTAATTTATTTTTAATATATATTTTATATTTTAATATATTTTATATAAATAAATAATTTTTAATACACATAATATATATATTGATATAACTCTTTATGTTAATAATAATCTAAATAAATATTATGTTTTTAACATTCTTGTTAGTACTGTATTAATTTAGTGCGACTCAGTTGACAAAGTATATATGTAAATATATAATACAGGTTTTGAATTTTATCTTTATTAAATATATTTATTGAAAGATTAAACCACTAGAAATAATTTTTCAAATTTGACAAAAATATTCTCTAAATTGGTTAACAACAAAAATATTTTTAAAATAAAAAATGATAAAAAAATTGATAAATGACAAATAATTTTTATATTTGTCAAATTATTTGTGCATTTGATCCAAAATTTTATAGAAATATTTAAATAATTATTTAAAAAATACAAAAAAGCGAACCACCATTTGATTTTTAGATTTTTTTATTTTTTAAAGTATTTCTTCTATTGAGAAAAAATCATAATCACAAAAGATATTAATTTGATGTAAAATTATCAAATTTAAAGATAAAAATATTTATTTGTTTTTTAGTTATGTACTTGCAAAAGCTACGTCAGCATTCAATTTTTAAAAGGAGACCACTTATATAAAGATGTTCAAAACATCTTTTTTTATGGATTTTTGTTTTCAACCAATCAAATTATAGCATATAAAACCGGTTAAACCATATATTTTTGTTAAAATTAAACCAAATAAATTGATTTAAATCGAAAATCAGATAAACCAAATTTTAAATCGATCTAAATTAATTTTTTTATTTTATATATATATAAAATAATTATCATATTTTTATTATACAACATGATTAAAATATCTCTATTACTTTTTCATATAATGTTAGATACCAAAAAAAACCCTAACTCCTAACCCTCTATTTGCTGTGCTATCGCTCTCCTTTTCTCCGCCAACCTCCTCCACTCTCATCGCCGTCCGCCACCCTCCCCCTCTCACTCTTCCACGTCTAATTCTTAAGGTCACCGCGCCGTCGTCGCGCGCATGACACTCACCCGAGGGGAACCGTCGTCCCCGGAGGCAGAATCATCCGCCATCCTGCTCCCCTCTCTGCCGCTCTGGCTCTTTGGCTCTGCAACTACATGTTTCTCTACCTCTAACTATCTGCGACAGTGTAACTGCATCTCTTCCTCTCTGGTCTCTGGTTCGCTGTTGCTCTTCTTCTCGCCTTCGCCGCCAGTTCAGGTAAGACCTCCCCTTTATCCTCTTCAAAGTTCAATCTGTTGTATTTGTGCTATATTGTTTTCTTCTGTGGTTTATTCTGAATATGCTTATGGTGTATTATTGATGATTCTGTTAAGTTTTGAGTTATTAATTTACTGAATTTTTATTTGAATTCAGTTTATTGATATTGAATTAATGCTGTTGAGATTGATTTATAAATCCACTCTGTTGTACTTGTGCTGTATCGAATTTTTCTTCTGAGTTACTAATCTGTATGATTGAATCCTTTCTGTTGCATTGAACTGAATTCATTTATTTATTAAATTTTTCAGTTGAATTTTGCTAAGCTGCATCTTGTTTTACTTGAATTTTGTTGTTGTTGAATCTTGAATTCTTATTATTGAGTTCTGATTTTAACTACTTTCAGTTATTATAGCAGATAAATCATCAAAAAACAACTGATATTATTTAGATATTTAAAGCAATATGTTGTGCAACAACTAGAAAAGAGAGAAGCACAAGTAATTGAAGAGGAACAACAGCAGGCAACGGTGGTGGCACCACGAAAGAAAAAGGAACCACCGGCTACTGTGTTGGCAGAATCTGTGGAAACGAAAACAGAGCAGGCACTAGTGGTGATAATAGAGGAAATGGAACCACAGCAGACATTAGTAGTTAGTGGGAAAAAAACTAAGTGGAAAATAATGGTGTGCTTGCTTATCTACTGCATTAGCCAAACAAAAATAATTAAGCAGCACTTTCTTGATTATCCCTGACCCTATTTTGTAGTCAATTAGATGCACAAATAGAATTGAAGTTAGTCCACAAGTTGGAACATGAAGCCATATTTTTTTTTCCTTTGCTCTCTCCCTCCCTCTCCTCTCCCTCTTGTCTTTCAAACACATCTTATTTTGGATGATGTATGATGTATTATAGTAGTGTATCAATTGTTAGAAAGTAGAGACCCAAGATACATAAATAGAATAACTTTTATAATAGAAATGATATGCGTATTTTTCCATTTACGTTTAGTTGTCAAAAATATTTTGCTTTTATAAATGTCATACTATCTCTTATAATTAAGGTAATTTTTAAATTTTCCTTCTACAAATATGAAAATATTTTACACACCAAAAATCAACTATTATATTTTAATGTATATTTATATGTTTAACTTTATATAATTTTAATTTATATTTTGTGTTAGTATGTATTAAATAATACTTATACAAAATTGCATATAATTTTAATTGCATAGAATATTTAACGTTTTATTGTTTCATCACAAGTACATAAAGCACCCCACGATGCTGCTAGGAGTTAGAGTGTGTCTACACCTTCTCACTAATGAAACTGGTTTTTGTTAAGTTTAAACCAATTTAGTTGAACTTAGTTGCCAAAAAGACTTGAAAATATAACGGGACTAAAAAAAATACAAAAATCATAAAATGGCATTTGTATTTCATTCGTCCCAAGTGAATACAAAAGGCATATGCATCCAGGTGTAGTGTCAAGTTGAAGTGCACCATAGCTAATAATACCACCAACCGCCTCAGCATTCTCTGAGAAAACTGAACGCAACAAAATACACAACAAATCACTGTTTTCACTTCTATAAATGTTGCTCTCAGTTGAGCACATACATAAGGCTTCCTGTAGTTTGAAGCAGGCACATACTTCCGTGACCTTTTTGCAATAGCACTTGTACTACTACTTCTAAAATGATCTGACATGAAAAGTGCAAGCTACGAAGCAATCCTCAAGTTATCAACAACAGCTTGATTTTCAAGAATGTTCAAGTCATTTAAGTGCTTCAGATGTAAGATTGCTGTACAAGCAGAGAGTATAATAGCATCCAACTCCTCATCCCTGTAAGATAGCTGAAATAGAAAAACAATTCAATCACTGTATGTGTTAATAATTGGAAGATATGTGTCCACACACACACCCTTTACCATTGGATAGATCCTTCATCCAATCCAATGGTGAAGAAGGGTTGTTTGTTTAGGGTTGGAAGGAAAATGAGTACAAAGAGTTTCTTCTCTAAAAGACAGCACAAACTAAGTTTATTGACAGCACACAATTTTCATGCAACATCAGCAAACACAGCATTTCATCAATAATCAAAATCACAGGGGAAGACGTTGGCTCATATAGATCATTAACTGCTATACAGGAAATTGAAGTCAAGAATACATTATACATCGAATGAAGAATGAACCAATTTCGCATACACAAAGGTAAAATGAGACCCAAGTTTTGCACCTTTGCAACTAGCAGACAAAAACTAATAAAAAACACTAAAGCTATAACTCCTATGAAAAAAAGAAAAACCTTTTTCTATTTAGACGAAATTAAATCCATAACAACAAAATCAAATTTACATTGTCACAAGGCAAGCAATGGGAAAGAAATGTTTGTTTTGTTTCTTTCTTTCTTCCTTCCTTCCCATTCCCTTGATCACACTAATTGTCCAATCAATTGTTCAACCTAGTAAGTAATAACACTGCCAAATCAAAATGCTACACAAAGAAAAAAGGACACAAAGTAATAAAAGAAGGGAGCAGGGTGTGGAACTAATAAAATCAGAACAGCTAAAAGTACAACATCATTGATAATCCTTCCCAGAAGCCTTGCATTGCAGTGCCATAACATATCATATTATCAAATCTGAGTTAACTCCACCAACCAAAAAGTTCAATTGAAGCGCCTAGCATGATCATCAATGTGCATAAAGACAAATTAGTTGTTCCACACAAGAGAAAACCCCCCAATGTAATGTCATTTGTCTTCTCATTTGTTTACATAGGATGGAGCTTTGGCAAATAAGTTTCAATGTCAATAATGCATTCACAACCAGACTCGTTTTCTTTCTCTTTTTAATTCTATATACGTAAAAGTGAAAAAATTATTCCATAAAAATTCTATAATCAGTACCATGTTCATCTCAATGATGATTTTCAGCAACAAAAAATTAGCTTAGTGATAGTTTCAACAACAAATTATTCAGGGTTCAGTGATAATCAGTGACAAATTGACAGTCGATGATTATTTTCAGCAACAAAAGGGTGACTAGTTCAGTGATATTTTCAGCACCAAAATCAAAGGCAGCAACAAAACAGAAAAGGAAAGAACTGGGGAATTTGTAGGAACTCACCAAATTGGGACCAGCTTCTGGTTGTGCGAAGGAAGCTGGCGGCAAGGAGGAATCCCCGGGACCTGTTGCTTCTGCCTCCGGCAACGACGAGCGCAACGAAGGTGCGGGACTGACTGCGAGACGGTGACGAGACAGGGTACGACGAAGATGACCAGTCCCAGAACCTGCTGCTTCTGCCTCCGGCGACAACGAGTGTAGGGAAGGCGCGCGAGCGCGGCTGAGTGCGAGACCAGAGACCGTGATAGAGACCGGAGCCAAGAGAGCGACGACGATTTGAGTGCGACACCAGACAGTGAGAGACTGGAGCCGAGAGAGGGAGCGAGCTTGGTGCGAGAGCAATGAGCCACAGTGAGAGATGAGAGGACTCGAGCTTGAGAGAGAGAGAGAGAGAGAGAGAGAGAGAGAGACGGTAAGGGAGGAGAAGGTCGCTTAAGAACGCTGAGCGATGTCGTATCAGAAATTTAATAAAAAAAAAATTAATTAAACATGATCCGGTCCGGTTTATTTAAACCAACCAGATCGAACCGGATTTGAATAATCAATACTAAACCGATTATTTAAATACACCAATCACAATGTGACACATTAGCAACTTTAAAAAAAGATGTTTTGAACATCTTTATGGGAGTATCTCCCTTTTTAAAAACCTTTTTGAGATATATATTAAGGTTAGATATTTTTTTCTAGTTTTAAAATATTTAATAAAGTACTATTTTAGTTTTTAATAATTGAATTAGATCTTAATTTCGTTTCTAAGATTTTAAATGTTATCTTTTTATTTCAAATATCTTTATTTTATTTTTTTTGTAGTTTTTTAATCAAAATTAAAAATTCTTCTTTTATTATCATCTTATTTATATCAGTAATTCATAATCTGTAGTGGTTATAGTGATAATTGTAGTAATTTAAAAATAAAATTGATAAAAAAAGATAAAATAAAAAAAGAAGAATATAATAGAAAAAAAAGTATTTTTTAAAAAATTAAATTTTGATATAAAGAATAAATAAAATAAAATATTTTAATTACAATAATTAAAATCTAGCTCTAACTCAAATATTAAAAATTAAATAATATTTTATTTTAAAAAATATTTTGTTATTAATAATTTAAAAATATTTTTTATGATTTATCCTTGAAAAAGACGAATAGTTGTCGATTAACACCTCAACTTAAGGACCTTATGAATTGTCCGTCTAAATAATAGGGTTTGATACTGAAGAGTAAAGATGGAACCAAAAAAAACAGGAACTGTTTTTGGCAAAATCTCATAAGAATGCAGTGCTGAATTTCATGCAACAAAGTGAATTATAGTGTGCAGAGCAAAAATTATACAGATATACAGATATTTTCTTAAATTATAAGTAGTGTTGACAAGTGCAAACTTGTCTACAAGGAGGGAGCACGTCGTCAGTTTCTGGTTTTGAGATTATTACTGGCTCATAGGTGACTTTGCAAGTTCAAACAATTAGCCGCTTATGTTACTAAGGTGAATCATAGTTACTTATTTTGGGTCCGTTATGTGCAAGTTATAATTTTAGTAATTATTTATCTATTTAATATATTAAAATTGAATTAACAAATAAAAATAAACTATTAATTTTCATGAACTCTTTTTTCTTTTAATATAAAAATTTTCTTTTTTGATATAATAATAACATTTATTGTTATTTATCAATTCTTTTTATTTTTGTTTCTCACATTTATTAAAAATTATTTTTCAATATTTTAGCTATTAATTATTGTTATTTAATTAACTTATTTTATGTATTTAATTACTAAAATTTTGGGTATTAATTATACCCCAATTACACTATTAAAACTTTAGAATTAATCTTAGCATACAAGTAATTAGCATTTACAAGTCTTACAAGTACGAAACTTACTAAAACCCTAAACGCGCTCCAATTCATACGTACAAGTCATGCGCTATATAACATACTTTAGTTTCAATCAAAATCAATTAACGCGCGAATATCTCTCTTCCAATCTTCAAAATATTTCCTTACCTTCTTCGAATCTCTTGCCAAATTTCTTCGTTCTCCTTCTCGCGTTCTCCCCTGGTCTTTTGGATCCTTCTTTCTTCTGCGTTTATCACTTCTTTGGTCTTTGTCATTCGCCTGAGTTTTGCGAACTGTAACGCTAGCGTCATTTTATTTTGATTTTTTAGTTTCTGAAATCAAATTTTGAAGTCCTTTGGAAGATAATGGATGATTCAACCTCAGATTGTTAGCGCAATCACGGCGAAGTGAATTCAATCTCAGATTGTCAGCTCAATCACAGCGAAGTGAATTTTGAATTTGAATCGAACGAAGTTCCTGAGGTTTGATTTAGTTTCAATTAATTTTGATTGTATAGCTGAATAATTCGTGAAGCTAGACAGTGAAATCAATGCGTGAACATAATCTGTGGATTGAATCTAATGTATTAGTTTTGATTAATTATCTGCAATTTATAGCAGACACTCGGGTGTAGATCAGAACTTTTTGGGTGTATTTTTATGGAGGTTTGGGTGTATTTACAGTTTATGGTTTTTCTTGTTATTTTTAATTGACTTGTTGTCGTTCGGGTGTATATCAGGAGTCATTGGGTGTATGTTACTTTGATTGTTATTTTTTTATGAGGTGCAGAAATTCTATAGTATTTTCTTATTTTTAACATGTTGTATTTTGCAGTCTCTCTCTGTTCTTGATGAGCAACTTGTTCCCAAGGTAGGAATGGCTTTTAAAAACCTTGAAGATGCTGTAAAATTTTACAAGGACTATGCGAAGGCTGCAGGTTTATTATATCCAGTTAAACTTCTTTCATGCTGTATCAGTGGTGCATCCAAATTCAAGCCAATATCAAGGACGTGTTATGAATTATCAGTTCAGGGATAAAGCATCAGGGGATAGAGTCTGGTGTATATTTAACTTTTCTTGGGTGTAAAATGAGATTTTATGGGTGTAAAAATCAATGATTTGGGTGTATAATAGGTTGGGTGATTTAGGGTTTAGGGTTTAGGTTTTTAGGGTTTAGGGTTTAGGGTTTAGGGTTTAGTGTTTAGGATTTAGGTTTTTAGGGTTTAGGATTTAAGTTTTTAGGTTTTTAATGTTTAGTGTTTAGGGTTTATGGTTTAGGGTTTAGGTTTTTAGGGTTTAGGGTTTAGTGTTTAGGGTTTAATGTTTAGTGTTTAGGATTTAGGGCTTATGGTTTAGGATTTAAGGTTTAAGTTTTTAGGGTTAGGGTTTAGTGTTTAGGGTTTAGGGTTTAGGGTTTAGGGTTTAGGATTTAGGTTTTAGGTTTTTAAGGTTTAGTGTTTAGGGTTTATTGTTTAGGTTTTTTAGGGATAAATCATCAGGGAGAATAGATGTTTGGGTGTATAATCAACATTCTTTGGGTGTAAAATGTCAGGTTATGGATATATATTTGGTTTGATATTTTCTTTTATATTATAGTACCTGTAAATCATACATTTTCAATACACCAGAGAGAGTTTAATTATGGAAATTTTTTTTACTTATAATTGGATCAAATATATTTACAACATGTGTTCAATTTCTTACAAGAGTATATAACAGTTACATTAATCAATGTTAATATCATTAGAATTTATCTGACAAAATGGACTCAATAACAATGAGGATGGTCTGGACAGTCTTATTGCATGACTTCCGCTAATAGCTTCACCTTTGTCTTGATTCATTTCATGGAATAGAAGACATATATTTGTTCTTACATTTTTTTCAGCTTGTTTTTTTCCTTCCATTTTTACTGCAATGAAAAATACATCCATAGATATCAGTCAGATACACTCATAGATCAACCAGATACACACAAATCGATTTCATAAGTATTTGATGAGATCAGTTCAAAATGATGTTCAATTGACTCAAACATCGATAAATATACAAGCTCAAACAATATTACAATGTCAAGCAATATACAGCCAAAGACAAGCAGTATTAGAACATTTGCAACAGTTGACTATATTAAATTATATGAGTTCAAAAATATACACCCAATAAATTACGCCATATATGCCCAACAATTAACCATATACACCCAACACATTACGCCATATACACCCAACAAATTACGCAATATACACATAAAAATCAGTTAGGAGAAGAACTAGAATAAGAAGAGCTGTAAAAGCTAGAACAAGATGAAAGATAAAAACTTAGATCAGGCACATATACCCAAACCAATTTCATAAGTATTTAATTAGATCGGTTCAAAATTATGTTCAATTCACTGAAACATGGATAAATATACAAGCTCAAGCAATATTACAATGTCAAGCAATATACACTCAAGGACAAACAATATTAGAACAGTTGCAACAGTTAATTATATTACATGATATGGGTTCAGGAATATACACCCAACAAATTACGCCATATACACCCAACAATCAACCATATACACCCAACACATTACGCCATATACACCCAACAATCAACCATATACACCCATACAAATTACTCCATATACACCCAACAAATTAAGCAATATACAGCGAAAAATCAGTTACGAGAAGAACTATAACAAGAAGAACAGTAAAACCTAGAACCACTTTGAAGAACAGTAAAACCTAAAGGAACTTACAAGAAGAGTAAAACCTAGAAAAAGAAGAACAGTAAAAACAGTGAGATGAAATTTAGAACAAGAAGATCAGTAAAACCTAGAAGAACATAGAAGAACAGTAAAACCTAGTTCTTCGATTTCGAAATCAGAAATAGAAATGTGAAAAATGTACAAGATGAGTAAAATAGTAACGTACCTTGAATAATATTTCTTCGTTTTTTCTGGAGATTATTGATAGAGAGTTCTACGCGACGAGTTCGACCTTGAATAATGTCTTTTCAGTTCGGAATGTTGCTTGAAACTTTGTGGTTTGTGTTTTCTTTGAAGGAGAAGAGGAAGAGTTAGCCATGACGAGCACTTATTCCGAAGAGTAACCGTTTGAGTGACGCGCGTGGGTTGACGCTCCATTCAAAGGGAGTAAATGCGCGTGGACAAGTTATTGAGTTGGGCTAACTTGTAAGGCTTATAAGCCTTTTTTGCTTATATGTGTAGCAGGCCCTAAAACTTTAAACATGATCTCAATTCAAATTTTGGACAATATCGAGAGTATATATATATATATATATATATATATATATATATATATATATATATATATATATATATATATATATATATATATGATATTTTAGGTATTAATTATTATTATTTAATTAACTTATTTTAGGTATTTAATTATTAAAGTATTAGATATTAATTATATTATGTTTACAGTGTTAAGACTTTAGACATAATCTCAATTTAATTTTGGACAATGTCGGGAGCAAATATATAATATGATATTAAATTAGGAGAGAAAATTTTAATTTTACATAAAATAATATAATAGATATAGTAATATTAAGTTATTGAAGTTAATAACCAAAAGAAATACTGATGCAAGGACATATAATTTGCCCATAACATTTGAGGTTGTTGCATTGATAGTTAGAGATATTTGACGAGAACAGATTTAATAGGAATACAATAATTGAGACAAAGTCAAAAATGTTATAGAAGATAGAAGTAATACATCCAATCTACCTTGCTTTTCAATATCCTTTGTCGTTTTCATATGGTGATGATGGGTACATATTACATATAGCTATTTTTTCTCAACCAAATGTCAAAAAAATTGAAAAAAGACCAACCATAAGCATGAGAGATTTCTTTGCATACAAACTTCAATAAGTGGGTACTTGCAAAAATTAACTAATGAGCAAAAACTTATGTATGGTTAAATAATAGATGTTGTTAGCGATAATAAGGGTGAACTTTTCTTATACGATCAAGGTGATTGTGAAAAAATATTCTTATGATTGAAGAAAAATAAGGGTGGACATTTCTTCTTTGATATATATATATATATATATATATATATATATATATATATATATATATATATATATATATATCAAGTTTTTATAATTAACCATTTAAGATATTTATAACTTAAATCGTTGACTCAGCAGCTTTATAACTTGACACCCAACCCTTTCTTAATATACCTCATCACCATCATTAATAACTAATCTTCTTTTCTCTTCATTGAACCATCGAAACCACAAGAAAAAAAGGGAGAAAGAGACCGTAAGTGAGAGAAGTCAAGAAACCTCGATAGAACCGTAACCTTTAATCTTTGATTTTTTTATATTGGTAATTCCCGTAAAAAATTCGAACCGACTAAAGTGTTCATATCTTCCTCCTCTTCATGTTGATGTTATTTGTGTTCGAGAGAATTCGACGAAGAAGCAGTTGTTCCCTTTGCATGGCTCAACCAAATTGAGGAGTTGGAGGGATCGGAGTAGCCAATTTTTGACGTTTTCATCTTTAATTTCTCGTTCAGGAGATTTTTTTGGAGCTTCGGTTATTGTGATTTCGTATAGAGGTAAAGTTTGGTAATTTTGCACCGATTAAATACTAATGTGATAAGTGATTGTTGGTTTAAGTTTGATTATTAGTTGAAAACGAATTAAAAATCATATATATTTTTAAACAGATTACAAAAAAGGATTTTTGAATTTCAAGAGCTGTGTTTGTCACCAACATAATATTATTATTTTGGAATAAAATTGTATTTTAATAAAAATTAAGGTTGATTTTATAAATAAATAAGTTTAGAAATATTTTGAGTAAAAAATAAGCGTTCAGAGGTGAACATGTATTTTATGAAATTATGGGTTATTTTTGTAAAAATTAATGAGTTAAGTAGTAATTTTCTAAAAATATTGAGTAAAAAATAAAATACTTAAAAGTTTGTGATTTTCTCTGCATGAATCGAACTAACATAGATGCAAGTTTTTAGATTCCTATCAGACTCAACTTGGAGAACAAGCTAAATGTTCTTCCGACTACTACAGTTATCACCATCAAGATAATAACTATCTCAAACAATAGATTAAAATGATTTTTGTGTGATCAACTCTTTTTATCTTTTATATCTCTTAATATAAGAACGAAACAATCTTATTATTTGTCAAAAGTATTATAAAATAAAATAAAATTATTTTATATTTTATAATTTATATGTGTAATTAAAAATTATATCTTAATATGAAATTTCTAATATTATAAAAATTTACTATATTATAATTGATCTCAATAAAAAAATTATATTTTTATGTAGTAATATGATTTATCTTTATTTATTTAAAAAAAATTACACTTGTCGTTGTAAAATATTGTATATTAAAAATATTTATTTATTTGTATATTAATATGTTCTATATTTATTGAGGTTCATTAATATACTTTTTTTATAGTATTTTTTTTATTTAATGAATTCAATAGTTTATTAAAAATGGTACATCTATTCTCACAAGTTATTTGGATTTATTTTAGAGAATAAATTGTATCACACTCTATAGTAAGTTGTTTTTGTTTTGGATTTTAGGATTTGACATTTATAGTACATGACATATAGTACATGACATAGGATTTAGTATTTAAGATTTAGGATTTTGAATTTGTTAAATTTAAGGTTTAGAGTTTATGGTTTAAAGTTTAGAATTTAGAATTTGTAATTTGAAATTTGTTTGAGTTTAGAGTTTAGTTTATTTAAGATTTGATTATGATGTTTTTGTAATTTAAAATTTGTTTGGGTTGTTACTCCAAGTGTTGAATTTAGTTTTAGACAAACAAAATTTTTAGAATTTTTTACTATAAATATCGAAAAGATAATGCATGAAACATTAAATTATGTATGTTTTGTTGTAATTATTTTTTAATTTATTTAAAAATAAGTTGAAAAAAGATTACATTTGAAAAATATCTAATTGAAATGAAAAAATAACTTATTAGCGTGTAAAATTACTTTTATTATGAGAGCCAAAAGGTACCTAATTCAAATGGCAAAAAGAAAAAAAAACCTTCTTATTATGTACATGTCACTATTATTAACACATATGAATAATGTTCTTTTTTTTTCCTTCGAAATGGAAATATGAAATATAAACAATGTTCTAACTGCAGCTATTTCAAACAAGTTCTTTGTCTATCCTCAATACAAATTGACCCTTGCATACAATTTTATAAGCTATGATGCATAGACACTGACACAGATACGGGACACAACACGATATAGGACACGCCGACACGCGAATTTTAACATCTTACATGACACGGGGACACGCATACATATAAAATATAAAGTATTTTTTAGATAAACTATAATGATATTTTGATATTTTATTGATATTAAAATATAACTTAAAATTTTTAATTATTTTTAATGTCTTATTTTAGTTATATCAAGTATTTAAAATATTTTTTATTTTAATAAATAATAATATATACTATATCTAAATTTATTTTAAAAATATATGTTAAGAATAAGACAGGACACGCTGACACGTGATGATATTTAGGTGTGTTCAGGTGTGTCTGGAGAAATTTTTTTATTTTTTATTAAGATACGGTAGGACACAGCAGACACGCATGTCAGACGAGTGTCGGTGAGTGTCGTGTCTGAAATGTGTCCGACACGCAGACACGATAACTCAACGAAGTGTTCGTGTTTCATAGCTTATAAGCAAGCCCAAAGAGCCCAACAAGCAGCTGGATAGAAAGGACCCAAAGAAATTTCGTTACATGAAAAGAAAAGTCGCTTAAACCGAGCCTCTACCAAGCTTTACAGATGTAACATTGCTGTCAACTTATTCCCTAACACCACACATCCACAACACGTGTCGGTAAACTATACATCTCTGTATATTTACAATCTGTACACTAGAGTGACTCTTATATTAAATAATAATTATCAAATCCAATTGTTTTTAGTCATTAACAACCATAAGTGTATACACCCCAATAAAACACAAAAATAATCTTTAATTTCTTTATTAAAAGCTTATATATAGAGTTGTTACAATGAAAATATATAAGACTGCTCTTTCTACTCTTACATAATTATATTTTGAGGTTAACTAAAGTTTTTATGTAATTATATTTTTTATTTTATAGTTTTAATATATTATTAATTGTTTCTTTTTAATGTTACCCTTATCTAAATTTTTTTAAGCACAATATAAGATAGTTATTGTATAATTTACTAATAAAAGTATTTTTGTCAAATAACAATCATTTTTTTGAGTTTTTTATTTTAATAATATCTTAATATGCATACTAAAACTTAAAAAACATCTAATAGAAACTACCAATGGGGAAAGCAATTTTTTCAGCCGTAATAACAATAATATATGCCGTCCGATGAGATGTACAATTTCAACTTGACCTGACAGTAAAACATACCAAGGAATACAGTTTAAAATTGCTAACAAAAAAAGAAAAGTAAGACACTTTGAATCACACTTCCGATTCGGTTTGGCTTGGTTCGGTCTTCAAGGAGCCAATTGTGAACCGAACAGAACCAATCGATTTAAGTCAAATAAATCGACAGAGAGCGATCTTTTCCTGATTATGAATCAACTCATATAAAATTCGGTATGATTTTGCAGTAAATTTCGGATCGGTTCGGTTACTTACACCCCCAACAGAAGATATGAAGATAACAAAATTGAAATGAAACACTATTATGTGTTTTATGATATATTTAAGTGCATATAAATTAGTTTAATTAAGACGGAGAAGAAGATCGGGTCTATAAAATTATAAGTCATGTTATTATCGGTGACAACCGTTTGCGGTAAAAGAGAAGGCATACCCCTAATTGTGAAAACCGAACCGGATCGGTGGATCCAACCAGAAGAACGGTGAACCAGCCCATGATGCGGTTAGGTTTGTGCCTTGGACTGTTTACAGATGGTAACTGCCATGTTACAGGTAGAATCGGCCAAAATCGGTTATATTCGGTGAAACTCGTTAAACCGATTCGGCCATGTTGGTCTCTATGGTGTTCCATGGCACCGCATCCACACCTGTGAGGTAGCCCCATCCGATGGTCCTCAGTGCGCCACTTGTCCACCTGTTAGCAATTGTTAGTTTCGAAGATTCCAAAATGGTATAGGCAGGGTTTGTGAGTTGGACCGTTTAAGGATGGAAACTGGCATGAACTGAAGAGCAAAGTACAGCCAAGATCGGTTAAATTCGGTAAAATCGGTCAAAGCCGGTTCGCCCACGGTTATCTCCACGGTGTTCTATGGCACCACATCCCTGCCTGTGATGTAGCCCCATCCAACGGTCCTCAGCCCGCCATTTGAACATGTGATAGCAGTCGTAAGTTTGGAAAATTACAAAATGGTATAGGAAGGCTTTGAACAAGCGACCTGTTGGGTGCAATCAACCTTCAAAGCCACTTTATCAACCTACTTGTCATTGTTATAGGCGAGTAACATTAATTGTGTAGTAAATTTTTGAATTAAATAATTATATAAACATCTAATTTAATGTTAATTTTGTGTTTTCTATATTTCGAATAGATGACAATTTTTTTAGGGTCGCATTATGAATGGAAGTATAAACTTAACTAAAAACGTTTTAATCTTTTTCTATTGTATTCTTAGTGTTGTAACCAAAGTTATCTATTTTTATACTACTATTGAGATTTACTATTATCATGGATTGGTATTTTTATTTGGTCAAATTAAAATATTATTGTATTAGATCTGACTAATTTTATGTGTAACTTTGTATTAGTTATGTTTTAAAGTTGAGAATTAGCTGTTATTTGTGGTACTATTATTCACTTTTACCATTTTTTGAGAGAATCTAAATTATTTCTTTACAAGCGGACCCTTTAGCAATAAGTTTACTCATGAGTCAGTGAATGTTCCTCAATTTAATTCTTTTTTATGCCCAGATTGTATTTTTAATAAAATATTTTTCATAAAATTGGGACAACTAAATTAATTTTACCTATGATACCCTACATTATTTTTCCCTACGTTGATATATTACCATGCATATGCATTCACGTTGGGAAAAAAGCTTATGTTCATTTCCTTGTTTCCTGGAAAAATAACGTAAGTTGATATTGGATAAAAAGGAGTAAAATATAAGTACGAGCGGAAACATATTTGTTAGTGAAATCGCATTTTCATGGTTAAACAAAAATTGAAGGGTATCTTGGAAGATATTAATTGAGGTATTCAGGTGACTAATTACACTATTTATTCCTTCATTTGTTTACTTGCTGGATCATAGTTTTTTGCTAAAAAAAAATAAACTCTCACAATCGCATTTCAATTTTAATTACAGTAACCTCAAAGCATTACTCCGCTTACCTGCTCTTATATTCACTATTCTCCAACACTTACACAATGCCAATAAAGAACAAGAAACAAGTCACGTACTGCATAACCCTATACATGTTAGGAAGGAGAGATCGAACTATATTTCTTTTGGAATTTATGCAACAGCGTGAACCCATCATTAAAGGATACATATGGGACATCAATGACAAGAGGGGATGTACAGAACGGTGCTTACCAGGATAAGGAAAAAAGGCACCCCACTCCCACCCAGCCACGACAAATGGGGGATTGAGGCAGTCGGCCAGTAGCTTCACCGCGTCAGACCACCACCACAACAGGCGGATCCCGCGTTCAACCCCCAGCGGCACCTGCAAGTCCCGTGACGCCGGTGGTCTAGCTAGGACCTAGGGTTTCCTTCAATGTTAGCAGACTAGTGAAGCGAAGACCCAACTACTAGGTTTCCTGCATTTTTTTCTGAACCCCCCAACATAGTCCACGTTATAAGCATCCAACAAACAGAACGCAGGATTTTCGAAACCCCGTTCCATCTCACCCAACAAAGCTGGCTCAGTTGCCCATCCCATCAGCGCCCTCAACTTCCTCAGAGCCAGCTGCTTCCTGATCATGAGAACAACACGTGTCAAATGCTGAAATAAGATGATTGTAGATCTGTATATCTGTATAGAATAACATCTGTACACTAGTATGACCCTTATGAATAAGGTTCATAGCACAGAATGAATTTTGATCTTATATATTTATGCCTGCGTTCAATTTTTTTTGGGGGAGGCACCTTATCTAAATATGTATATGGAGGTACACGTACTTATTGTTTGGTTGTATAATAGATTTTATGGGTGTGGTCCCAAATGGTTAAATTATTAGATTCTATTGGTTTTGTCCCAAACAAAAAGTACTTGCACTTGTTATTTTATAGTTTTAATATATTATTAATTGATTTTTTTAACGTTACCTTGATCTAAATTTTTTTAAGCATAATATAAGATAGTTATTTTATAATTTACTAATAAAAGTATTTCTGTCAAATAATTTAATTTTTTTGAGTTTTTTATTTTAATAATATCTTAATATGCATACTAAAACTTTAAAAAATATCTAATATAAACTACCAATGGGGAGAGCAATTTTTTCAGCCGCTTCTGATTGCGTCTGATTGTGTCTGGGAGCGTTACAATGGAGGCAGGGTGCGTTGCAACGGAAGCACCGTAGAAGGCAGCAAGAAAGTGGCCATTATGCCACTCATGGCAGCCGCCACTGCACCTACCATTAAGGTCGGCAAGTTGCCACCTCCAAACATATTGTTCCAGCGCACACTTAGTAATGCCATTATAATCTGCATACATCATACATACATATATTTTATTAGCTAATTCAGTTATTTCAAATAAAATTTTTTTAGAGATAGTTCTAAAAATAGTTTAATATTTTGTCCTAATAGATTAATTAGCTTTTATATATTTTCAAATAGATAACATAAATGACACAAAGTAATCGTATTTACTTGCTTCCAATTAATATATAAGTTAAAAATATATTCTGACCTTTGGAATCCCAATTGCAAGATTGAAAGGTAAACCTGAAAATTTTCAATATAAAAAAATGGGTCAACTTTTTCACCATAATTTTTCATATAAATTAACGAAAATTCAAAATAAAATAAAAACACTCTAATCAAGTGATTTTGACTAAAAAATAATTGGTTTCTAATTTCTTTCTTAAAAATATTAGTGAGTTTTATTTTGTTTATTGGTTATGTGTTATCTATAAACAAATTATATTCTAGTTTACTTTTTTAAAAAGTGGACGTCATCCTATGTTACTATAATATTATTTGTAGTGTAGAATGTGATACCTTTTCCTGCACCACTCTCGTTTGAGTAGATGGATGCTAGTGCAGGCGCGACAGTGACTGCTATCTGAAATCCAAAAAAGAGTACGGTTAATATGTCTAAAAGTAAAAACTTCACATGGTCAATTTGATTAAGGTCAAGATGAATAATTATTTAAGATAAGAATATATTCTAATATAGCATGCAATTTGTAATAAAAATATATTATTAATTACCACAAGGGAAATGCCGAGAACACCAAACACGCAGTGGACCAAAATTTGAATGACGGTGGAAGCCGGATGAGTATCGAATAAATCATGGATATGGAGCTGCTCATCCTTAGCTAGCTTGCTAAGGAAAACTGTCATGGTTAAGCCACCAGCCAAAATAAAATTTCCAATTCTCCAAAGGTTTTTGGCACCACCAACTGCGCATCCAATGGGCTCTACAGCCAAGGATGTAACACCCATAACTATCCAAGTTATTATAAGACCCCAAGCTCCAAATCTGCGGGCTGTGATTAACAATGTATGAACCCCAGGCTGTAGAGGGGGCCCATCATACACATCTCTTAGCATCCAATCAGAGATATACCAAAAAAATCCGTACCAGGCCAACCAGCTCAATGCCTCAATCGCTATCACCCATAACATGGGCTTTTTAAGGCCCTTTATGGCTCCTGTAATTTCCCGAAAGCATGTAACCACCGTGTATCAATCATCCTCCTCTTCTCTCTCACGTGTCTCCTCCTCAAGTAATGCCAACTTATCCCGGATGAAGTATAGAACCACAGTTTTCAAGGAAAGTAGAAAAAGGATCGCTGAGAATAATACGCTTTTCACCCATATGCAGTAGTCGTCAGAGTGGCATGCTTTTGTCACCGGGAATGGAAACATATGCACGAATACAGAGAAGAAATCCATCAGGTTTTTCACTGCCATGAAGAATGTGGAGAACGTGTTTGTCAGTGTGATTTTTCGTTCGTTGCGGCTGGCAAGGTCAATAAGGAAGGCTTGGCAGGAGGCCTTGGTCAACACGATCGAGACATCCAACATCCAAAACCCGATCGTAAAAATGACTATGGCGCGTGGCAGAATTTTCTTGGAGAGGTCGTTGCCAAAGGCATAGCCGATGTCTGTGGCGAAGCCTATCGCCAAAAGAGCTATGGTGATGGAGATGGCACCGGCAATGATAAAAAGACGATGGCGCCTACATCAGATTCTATAGTAGGTAATGGCTGGTTGGAGAACAAAGCTGGAAAAGGGGCCGCCAATCCAAACGAAAGAGATCTATCTATCCGGCACTCCGAGAATGTGGTAAATGGGTGGTAGCCAAAACATCTGTATAGCCAAAATAAAGTAGAGTCCAATGGAGATGGAGGCTACTGTAAATGGCTTCCAAATTGAGCATGGCTATGCCGGTGGTGACCTGGATTCCAGCTCCACTGGTGAGCTACTCATGACTATGTAGTATTTTTTGCTAAACACATAAGAGAAAGGAATAATATCCAGATTTTTTTACGAGTGCATTATGAGTTATTAAGCTTGTTGCATTAGTTTAATATATAAGTTTAGCTGGAATAAATCGCAACACATCAATTTACTACATAAGGCTGAAGATCACATTACTGGAATTTTTCCAAACTAGGGTTGGTGATAGTATGCATCAAGCTTTCAATTTAATTATTTAATTTCGACTATTTTTCTTTTTCTATTTATAGTATTGGGTTTGGACGGTTAGATTATTCTATTCTATGGGTGTGGTCCCAAATGATTAGATTACTAGATGAACAGAATTGTGTCATGTAATGAATTTAACGGCCTAAGCACGCTGTAATTATGAATAAGGTTCATAGCACAAAAGGAATTTTGATCTTATATATTTATGACTGCGTTCAATTTTATTATATTATGTTTAGCCAACTCGTGATTTTGTCGGGGTGAGAAAAAAAATAGTATCAGATGCAATACAAATAGTAACATATTGAATTATTGATGCAGTTACATACATAAAAAAAAGAAATAAAAAAAACAACAGAACACTAAACACTAGGGATTGTTAATATTAGTTGGGTGATTGATGAAGTAAAATATTTTTATGTTTAATTTGAATAATTCATGCCCTAAAGAGTAGAGACAAGCATGCTATTGGCTTTTTGGGCTCCCTTCCTATGTGGAGAAAAAGTCCAAATGCTAGTATCCAAGCCCATGAATAATTGAAGTGGCTGAGGTGAGTTAGGATTGAGTGAGAGAGAGGTCATTTTGCAAAAGAACACCAAACACTAGAGAGAAGAGAAGAGAGAAAGTTATTTTCACACATACACAAAGCTGTCTCTGTAAATTGGTCACTGCAGATTCGTTAACCGTTGGATCGAGCTCTTATTTGGACAGTGTATTCTACACATCTGGTTCATTGATTTAATTGTTTGAATTATTAGAGTAACTTCCGTAGCTGGAGATATTGGCCACGCACAGTAGCTCTAGTTTTGTGGTATTTTCATCTTCTTGTTCTTGTTTTGTAAGCTTTGAAACTTGAGTTGTTTGGCTTGTTGTATGCACATTTTGTGCAGTAATTTGTGACTCTCTTGTACCCTATTTTTCATCATAGTGAAGCTATATCTTGGTCTTGGTGACTTGTGGTTTTTACTTCTCTAATTGAGGAGGTTTTCCACGTTAAAAATCTTGGTGTGTTAGCTTGTTTCTATTTCCTTGTTTATGTGATTTTTCCACTACTATTGGATATTATTGTGCTGGTGTTAATACTTGTGGTGAGTGGATGTTGTTGCTCTTCTAATTCTTGCAAGTAAGAAATTGTGTTTTATTCCTCTCAATTGGTATCAGAGCTCAGTTTTGGGTATTTGGTTATAACTTGCTTGAAAGATGGAGGCAAATAATTCTACTAGAATGATAAGTTTGAATGGCACTAATTACCATCTATGGAAGGTCAAATGAAAGATTTATTGTTTGTCAAAAATCTATATTTATCCGTATTCTCTACACAAAACCAGAATCAAAAACAGGTGAAGAATGAGAGTTTAAACACCAACAAGTTTGTGGTTTTATTAGGCAATGGGTGGATGATAATGTTTATAATCACATTGCTAATGAGACTCATGCTAGGGCTTTGTGGAATCAAATTGAATCCTTGTATGCTTCCAAGTCTGGCAATAATAAATTGTACTTGTTGAATATATTGATGAATTTGAGATATAAGGAGGGGTCACAAGTATTAGACCACTTGAATGAATTTCAAGAGATTCTGGATCAGTTGTCAAGTATGGGAATTAAGTTTGAAGATGAGGTTCAAAGATTGTGGTTGCTAAATACTTTACCAGATTCTTGGGAGATATTTCATATCTCTCTTACTAATCTGCTCTGAATGGTAAAGTGAGCATGCAACTTGTTAAAGGTGGCATTTTAAATGAAGAGATGAGAAAGAAGATGCAGAATTCTTCGTCACACTCTGAAATATTAGTCACTGAAACTAGGGGGAGAAATCAGAATAGAGGTCAGAAGGGTAGAGGTAAAAGCAGGAGCAAATCCAAGGGAAGATACAAGAATGTTGATTGTCACTATTGTCACAAAATGTGTCACGTTAAAAAATATTGCTATCTTTGGAAAAAGGAGAACAAAAGTAAGCAAGAAAAGAAGGATGATGGTGGTAATGATCATGTATCTTCTGTTTCAGATGATCTTCTTGCTGTTAATATTGCTGATTATGAGTACAAGGTCAATCTTGTTTCTGATGATGAGTTCAGCTGGGTAATTGATAGTGGCGCCTTAATACATGTTACACCGAAGAAGGAGTTCTTCACTTTTTATACTCCAGGTAATTTTGGAGTACTTAAGATGGGTAATGATGGCTTGGTCAAGGTTATTGGTGTAGGAGATATTTGTCTTGAGACCAATATGGGAATGAAGCTACTACTTAAAGACGTTAGGCACGCTCCAGATGTTCGCTTGAATTTGATTTCAGTTAAAAGGCTTGATAATGAAGGCTTTGTAAACACTTTCGGCTTTGGACAATGGAAGCTTACTAAAGGCAACTTAGTGGTGGCTCGAGAAAAAGCTACTTCAAGTTTGTATGTGATGCATGCCATGATTGCAAAAGGTAGTGTGAATGCAATTGAAAGTAAAGAAGTTTGTAGCTTGTGGCACAGACGACTTGGTCATATTAGTGACAAAGGACTTAGCTATTTGGCTCGAAAGGATGCTCTTTCAGGTTTGAAGAATGCAGAGTTAGAGAAATATTCTCATTGCATGGCTGGCAAACAAAGAAGATTATCCTTCAAGAAGCATCAACCTTCAAGAAAATCAGACTTCTTGGAATTGGTGCACTCTGATATTTGTGGTCCTTTGAAGGTACGGTCTTTTAGCGGAGCTATTTACTTTATTACTTTTATTGATGATCATTCAAGAAAGCTTTGGACTTATGCTTTGAAAACAAAGAGCCAAGCTTTGGAAAAGTTCAAACAATTCCAAGCTTTGGTTGAGAGGCAAACAGGTAAAAAGCTTAAATGTATTCGCACTGATAATGGTGGTGAGTATTGTGGACCATTTGATGTGTATTACAAGCAGCAAGGCATTAGGCATGAAAAGACACCTCCTAAAACACCTCATGGTTTGGCAGAAAGGATGAATGTAAGACCCAGAACCTTTGAAAAGTCTTTTTATTATCAAGTCTCAAATCATATAGTTATTTATAGCCATAATTTCAGAAATTATTTTATTAAAGATAATTAAGGCAAGTTTTGATTTACTGAATTTGAGATAAGTTATGATTATTATCTAATTTGATGATTATTGGATTATTTTCCATAATTATATTATAAAGTTGGTAGTTGTGAAATAATAAAGATTTTTATATGATTTGGATTAAATAATTAATATTTTATATTAATACGTTACTTTAGAAAATAAAGGGTTTAATTATATTATTTCTAATTATTTTGATTTGGGCATTTTATGAAAAATAATTTGTAAGATTGATGAGCAAATAGTATTTTTCCATATACAATTAGTATTGGATTTAATTATGGGTTTCAATTATTATATTATTCCCAATTTTATTAGAAATTACGAAACTACCCCTAACCCTAAAAACCTTAACCCGGTTATCCATTCCCTCTAACCCTACAGCCACCAAAGCCCTCTCCCAACAACCAGCAGTAGCAATGGCTGCAAAGATGAAAGAAAGAAACGATTGAAACAAAGAGAAGCAGAGGCAAAATTAGGGAAGAGGGGAGAAGGGGGAGGCGGCACGGTGGTGCCACTACCACCGTCGCCGCCATCGCTAGCTGAGGGGAAGGGAGATCTGGGCAAGGAGAGAGAGAGCTCGCGAACCAGGGAGAGATCGACCCACGCCTCGCCGCCGCGCCACCGTCGTTCGGTCCATTCACGAGCTGCCACCAGAACCGTGCGAGGAGGAACGACGCCGCCCCTTGCCGTGCTCGAAGCTCGTTGCCGCCGCGTCTCACCGATCCGTCGTCGTCATGCTTCTTGGTGCCGTCGGCGGAGCTGTGTCTGCCGGATCTGTTGCTGGAGTCTGGAAGATGAGTGTCCCTTCAGATGGCAGAACAGAGCTCGACAGGGGCTGTAGTGCCATCACTAAGCTCGCGCGCAGAGGAGGGAGATAAGTCTCGAGAGGGAGCCGCCGCGGGGTCCCTGTCGCCACTGCGTGGTTGGGCTCACCGTGGCGGAGGGTTGTCGCCGTTCCAGCGCCGCGATTGCTATTGGGGTCGCCGGGAAGAGGAGCCTGAGCAGGAGGCAGAAAAACAGGGAGGTTGTCGTTGTTTCTGCCGCCGCCTCTGCTGCCAAGAAATCCCACTACCTCACCGAAAAAACACTGCCGGTAAGGTTTTAAATATTGGTTTTTGTTTCTCTTGAGTTTTCGGAAACGTTACAATCGCTGCATGCTTGTTTTAGTCACCGTTGTCGGAGTCGGGTCACCGCTGCCGCTTGAGGTGGCTGCCGGAGCTTCTGGCCGCTACCGGAGCTGTTGCCGGGTTGGTTCAGAATCGCAGCTGCTTTGTTTCACTAGTTCAGTAAGTATTTATGTTTCAGAAAGCCTCGCATTAGTATTCTGTTGTGTTCAATTAATGAATATGAGTTTTGATAACGTGGGATCGAGTCTTGACTATTGTATGTTACGATTAGTGTTGCTTTGATTGCGAAAGTGGCCGGGAGCTGAGGTTTTGGTTGCCGTCAGTTCCAGTTGAGGCGAAAATAACTCTGTGAGATGTTTGGGTTATGGTTTGCGTTTTGAGGTAGGGGCGCTTTCCGAAAACTATAGTTTATTATTGGAATTATTACATATGGATACTGATGTGAGACAATGTATTTGGTGATTGTATAAGCCTTATGTGATGTTGGTTGTCCTGGATGAATTTAATTATTATTGGGTTTTGATGAATGGATTGTTGTGTGGACTTGTAAAATGAAATACTTTTGGGTGTTGATTCTTTTAAAGCTTTGATATCTGAGTTTAATCCGTTGAGGATTGATTTGAATTGAGTTAATTATTTTGATGATGTGAAAAGTCGAATGCACTTTTGAATACAGCCTGGTTTACTTTAAATAACTTGGTCTTGGACAAATGATTTGTTATTGAGCCGTTTCTTTAAAGTTTTGGAAACGAGTTAAATCGGATGATATTGAGTTGATTTTGAAATGGCTTCCTTGAGATATGCCACTGAGGCGACTGTTGGATTTAGCTTGCTTTTGAATTGATTTCTGATTTTGAGCTGTTGAAAAGGAATGAGAAACGGTTTAGTTGGGACCCGAACCGGGTGGCAAAAGTCTAAGTTTTAGGGGAGGTGCTACCGAAATTTCTACAAAATCTTAGACTTGTTTGAACAGTTATTTAAAAAGGGTTGGATTTGAGAAATTGTATTATTTGATTTATTAAGAGAATAATTATGTTTTCAAGCTTAATTTATTTAATGAACTTTATGCGTTGAGTTTGGTTTATTTAGAAATGAACTATTTTTACCGTTTGAATCACTGAAGGAAAGAATGATGCTCTAATATTGATTTTAATATAAAAAGGAGCTTTTAGTGATTTTAAAGGAATCCAGACTTTTGATTGAGTAATTAAGTTGAGGCATTTTGGAAGAGTTAGAAAAATGGGTTCCAAAAGAAACCTGAAAGTGGTTTGATTCAAATGAACCGGTTTCGTTTTAAATGGGTTGATTTTTGGACCGGGTTGGAACTCGTGATTTTGTATGGCTAGTTTTATAGTAAATTCAGTTTTATTTACTTGAATTGAGAATCTATGATTTTAAGAGTTTCAACGAATTCTAAGGAATTGATATAGGTTGACCTTCCCTAAAGACTTGGGACTCTGGCGAGAAATTTTTGTTATAAAATTCTATTGTTGGATGGGTGATTTTGAATGTTCCCAAAATGAATCTTTAACTTTTCATGATTTTGGAAGTTTTGGAAAGAGAATGCCGAGAGTGGCTTTGTTTTAAAAAGGGAACTCACTTTTAGAAAATTTGGCTTATGAGCCTGAGATGATTTGAGAAATGAGATCTTTAAAGCCAAGGCTGAAAGGAGTTGAAATTTGATTTCAAAGTGAAATGGCTTGAGAAAAGTGATTTATGGCTTAAATGCCGGTTTTATGAATTCGATGATGTTGAATGGTGGAAGTGCTATTTTGTTATGGGCCGAATGGCTATGTATGATTATGAATATTGGCTGGTTCTGGATTGAACTGTGAGCCGGAATGGCTATATATGATATTGATTTATGGCTGATTGCCGAATGAGTTATGGGCCGTATGGCTGACTATGAAATTTTGAATTTAAGCCGGATGGCTGAGATGGATGTTGATCCATGGCTGGGACTGAATGAATATATGCTTGAGATACCTAGACAGTAGCAAGGGTTATGGTTCGTCCCACTTGCTCCAGGTCAGAGACTGTGATGCCTGGGTAGTAGCGGTAGTAGTGGTGAATCCACTCGCTCCAGGTTGAGCTTTTAAACACCCGCCTAGGTAGTAGCCGCAGTAGTGGTTATTCCACTGGCTCTGGGTTGAGCGGGTAGTAGCAAGGGGGTTGTAGCTCAAACTTACTTGCTCCGCGATGGGTGTTTCTGTCCATGGTTAGCTACCAGGACGTGTCGGGTTGGCTATATAACCGACAAATGATATCATCAGCCACTAGGGACAGGCATGCATCATATGCATCTATGTGACATTGTTTGGGTGTGCATATTGTACTTGGTTTGCCTATGTGAATACTTGTGATTACCTGCTACTTGTTCTACTTGCTGTAACTGTTTGTTTGTGCTTGAACTTCCTATCTGTGTTTGCAACTGGGACTCTGTTGGTTTGTGGTGATTGGTTGTTGGATTGAATTGTTTGGGCCTAGGGCCGTGGTTGAATGAGATGGACCGATGGTTGATTTCGGTTTTGTGGTTCTGGCTTGGAATAAGATATGAAAGGTTATTTTGGTTCAGTATAGATAAACCTTTTTGAAAGGCTTTGATGTTTTGAGAATTGAACGGTTCCTCTTTCAGAAAAGATTTCCGACTTTACTTTTATTGTAAACTGTTGTTTTTGAAAAGAGGCATAAGTCGGTTATTAATCACTGGTACGGTTTATCTTCATATATCCTATTACAGTAATTTCCAAAAACCCTCTACTGAGAACCCTTTCGAGGATGATGTTCTCACCCCCTATATTTTTCCCTTTCAGGATTTGGGCGCAGAAGTTATGAAGAGTTTATTTATTTGTTTTTGAGATGCTCTGTATTGCTTTAGATTATTATTTTTGTACCCTCGCCTTTATCTTGATATATTTTGTAAGAGGGATAGGAATTGTATTGGATAATGTTTGTAATATTATTTATATATATGTATGTATGTATATATATATATATATATATATATATATATATATATATATATATATATGGATGTACTCTTTATGAGTTTCTGTAAGTTGTATGGTATGTATGGACGTACGTTGTCGAACGAAAGTGCTTTTGGGAGCAGTTTTGCGGTTTAAAGTTTTAAACAGGCTCATATTTTAGTATTAAATAGTATAAGTGTCGTCGTAATGTCTGAGCTATCAGAGTTGCACAGCCGGAAGCGTGAACTTTGGTAGTTAGGGTGTTACAATAAATAGAACACTGATTAAAAGAGTTAGGTGTATGCTTACTGAAGCTAAGCTACTTAAAGTCTTTTGGGGTGAAGCGCTACTTACAGCAGCTCATGTGATTAATCTGAGTTCTACAATTGCTTTAGATAATGATGTTCTAGATCATGTTTGGTCGGGCAAAGATGTCTCGTATGGTCACTTGAGAGTCTTTGAGTGCAAAGTATTTGTTCATGTTCCAAAGGATGAGAGGTCCAAGTTGGATGTGAAGACAAGGTAGTGCATTTTTATTGGGTATAGTCAAGATGAGTTTGGTTACAGGCTTTATGATCCAGTTGAAAAGAAGCTTGTAAGGAGCCGTGATGTAGAGTTTATTGAAGACCAGACCATTGAGGACATTGATAAGGCAAAGAAGAGTCAATCACAAGAGAGCAGTGACTTGACTAATGTAGATCTAGTTCAGCCGCCTCCTTTGTCCGAACTAGCAGAGAATCAAGATCAGGAGCATATGCAGCAAAATAAGCCTTTGGTTCCTGATGACCAGTAGATGGGAGATCTAATTGATGCTCCAGTTGATGATGATGCTGATAATCAACCTGAGCTACCTGAAGATCTACCAAGTTTCCATCCTAGGAGGTCTACTAGAGAGCGATGACCTTCAACGAGGTATCCTTCTAGTGAGTATGTAACATTTACTGATGGATATGTGACCTTGACTGATGGGAGAGAACTTGAATGTTATGCGGAAGCTATGGAAGGTGACGACAATAAGAAATGGTTTGATGCAATGCAAGATGAAATGAAATCCTTATATGATAATCAAACATTTGAGCTTGTAAAGTTGCCAAAAGGAAAGAGAGCTTTGCAGAACAGGTGGGTTTATAAGTTGAAGCATGAAGAAACTTCTCAATGTCCAAAGTACAAGGCTAGATTGGTGGTCAAGGGCTACAGGCAGAAAAAGGGAGTTGACTATAATGAAATTTTTTCACCGGTTGTGAGAAGATCTTCTATTAGGACTGTTTTGAGTTTGGCTGCAAGTCTTGATTTAGAGATAGAACAGATGGATGTGAAAACTGCTTTTCTTCATGGTGATCTTAAGGATGAAATTTACATGGAACAACCTGAAGGTTTCATGGTAAAAGGCAAAGAGGATTATGTTTGCAAACTGAAGAAGAGCTTGTATGGCTTGAAGCAAGCTCCAAGACAATGGTACAAGAAGTTCGAGTCTGTTATGGCAGAACAAGGCTACAAGAAGACTACTTCTGATCATTGTGTATTTGTTAAGCAGTTTGCTAGTAATGATTTTGTTATCCTTTTGATATATGTTGATGACATGCTTATTATTGGTCAGAATGCTTCTAGGATTGATATGTTGAAGAAGCAACTTGCAATGTCATATGCAATGAAGGACCTTGGGCCAGCAAAGGAGATTCTTGGTATAAGAATCAAGCATGATAGAAAGGAGAAGAAACTTTGGTTGTCACAGGAGAAATACATAGAGACAATGACTGCTATCTGAAATCTATTTTCCTGCACCACTCTTGTTTGAGTAGATAAATGCTAGTGTAGGCATGACAGTGACTGCTATCTGAAATTTAAATAAGAGTACGGTTAATATGTCTAAAAGTAAGAACTTCACATGGTCAATTTGATTGAGGTCAAGATGAATAATTATTTAAGATAAGAATATATTCTAATATAGCATGCAATTTGTAATAAAAATATATTATTAATTACCGCAAGGAAAATACCGAGAATGCCAAATACGCAGTGGGCCAAAATCTGAATGACGGTGGAAGCCGGATGAGTATCGAATAAATCATGGATATGGAGCCGCTCATCCTTAGCAAGCTTGCTAAGGCAAACTGTCATGGTTAAGCCACCAGCCAAAATAAAATTTCCAATTCTCCAAAGGTTTTGGCGCCACCAACTGTGCGTCCAATGGGCTCTACAGCCAAGGACGTAACACCCATAACCATCCAAGTTATTATAAGACCCCGAGCTCCAAATCCGCGGGCTGTGATTAATAATGTATGAACCCCAGGCTGCAGAGGGGGCCCATCGTACACATCCCTTAGCATCTAATAAGAGATATACCAAAAAAATCCGTACCAAGCCAACCAGCTCAATGCCTCAATCGCTATCACCCATAACATGGGCTTTTTAAGGCCCTTTATGGCTCCTATAATTTCCCATAAGCATGTAACCACCGGGTATCAATCATCCTCCTCTTCCCCCTCATGTGTCTCCTCCTCAAGTAATGCCGGCTTATCCCAGATGAAGTATAGAACCATAGTTTTCAAAGAAAGTAGAAGGAGGATCGCTGAGAATAATACGCTTTTCACCCATATGCAGTAGTCGTCAGAGTGGCATGCTTTTGTCGCCGAAAATTGGAACGTATGCACGAACACAGAGAAGAAACCCATCAGGTTTTCCACTGCCATGAAGAATGTGGAGAACGTATTTGTCAATGTGATCTTCCGTTCGTCGCGGCTGGCAAGGTCAATAAGGAAGGCTTGGCAGGAGGCCTTGGTCAACACAATCGAGGCATCCAACATCCAGAACCTGATCGTAAAAGTGACTATGGCGCGTGGCAGAATTTTCTTGGAGAGGTCGTCGCCAAAAGAGCTATGGTTATGGAGATGGCACCGGCAATGATAAAAAGACGGTGGCGCCTGCATCAGATTCTATAGTAGGTAATGGCTGGTTGGAGAACAAAGCTACAAAAGGGTCCGCCAATCCAAACGAAAGAAATCTATCTGTCCGGCACTCCGAGAATGTGGTAAATGGGTGGTAGCCAAAACATCTGTATAGCCGAAATAAAGTAGAGTCCAATGGAGATGCAAGCTACTGTAAATAGCTTCCAAATTGAGCATGGCTGTGCCGGTGGTGTCCCAGATTCCAGCTGCACTGGTGAACTACTCATGACTATGTAGTATTTTTTGCTAAACACACAAGAGAAAGGAATAAAATCTAGATTTTTTTACGAGTGCATTATGAGTTTTTAAGCTTGTTGCAACAGTTTAATATATAAGTTTTGCTGAAATAAATCGCATCACATCAATTTACAACATAAGGCTGAAGATCACATTACTGGAATTTTTCCAAACTAGGGTTGGTGATAGTATGCATCAAGCTTTCAATTTAATTGTTTAATTTTGATTATTTTTCTTTTTCTATTTATAGTATTGGGTTTGGGCGGTTAGATTATTCTATTCTATGGGTGTGGTCCCAAACGGTTAGATTATTAGATGAACAGAATTGTGTCATGTAATGAATTTAACGGCCTAAGCACGCTGTAATTATGAATAAGGTTCATAGCACAGAATGAATTTTGATCTTATATATTTATGCCTGCGTTCAATTTTATTATATTATGTTTAGCCAACTCGTGGTTTTGTCGGGGTGAGAGAAAAAAACAGTATCAGATGCAATACAAATAGTAACATATTGAATTATTGATGCAATTACATACATAAAAAAAGAAAAAAATAACAGAACACTAAACACTAGGGACGGTTAATATTAGTTGAGTGATTGATGAAGTAAAATATTTTTATGTTTAATTTGAATAATTCATGCCCTAAAGAGTAGAGACAAACATGCTGTTGGGTTTTTGGGCTCCCTTCCTATATAGAGAAAAAGCCCAAATACTAGTATCCAATCCCATGAATAGTTGATGTGGCTGAGGTGAGTTAGGGTTGAGTGAGAGAGAGGTCATTTTACAAGAGAACACCAAACACTAGAGAGAAGAGAAGAGAGAAAGTTATTTTCGCACAAACACAAAGCTATCTCTGTAAATTGGTCACTTCAGATTCGTTAACCGTTGGATCAAGCTCAAATCTGGACAGTGTGTTCTACACATCTGGTTCGTTGATTTAACCGTTTGAATCTTCAATTCGACATTTGTAGCTGGAGATATTGGCCATGCATAGTAGCTCTATTTTTGTGGTATTTTCATCTTCTTGTTCTTGTTTTGTAAGCTTTGAAGCTTGGGTTGTTTGGCTTGTTGTATGCACGTTTTGTGCAGTAATTTGTGACTCTCTTGTACCCTATTTTTCATCATAGTGAAGCTATATCCTGGTCTTGGAGACTCGTGATTTTTACTTCTCTCATTGCGGAGGTTTTCCACGTTAAAAATCTTGGTGTGTTAGCTTGTTTCTATTTCCTGGTTTATGTGATTTTTCCGCTGCTATTGGGTATTATTGTGCTGGTGTTAATACTTGTGGTGAGTGGATATTGTTGCTCCTCTAATTCTTGCAAGTAGGAAATTATGTTTTATTCATATCAATTGGTATCAGAGCTCAGTTTTGGGTATTTGGTTATAACTTGCTTGAAAGATGGAGGCAAATAATTCTACTAGAATGATAAGTTTGAATGGCACTAATTACCATCTATGGAAGGTCAAATGAAAGATTTGTTGTTTGACAAAAATCTACATTTACCCGTATTCTCTACACAAAAATCAGAATCTAAAACAGATGAAAAATGGGAGTTTGAACCACATGCTATATTAGAATATATTCTAGTTTACTTTTTAAAAAGTAGACGTCATCCTATTTTACTATAATATTATTTGTACTGTAGAATGTGATACCTTTTTCTGCACCACTCTTGTTTGAGTAGATAGATGCTAGTGCAGACACGACAGTGACTGCTATCTGAAATCTAAATAAGAGTACGATTAATATGTCTAAAAGTAAGAACTTCACATGGTCAATTTGATTGAGGTCAAGATGAATAATTATTTAAGATAAGAATATATTCTAATATAGCATGCAATTTGTAATAAAAATATATTATTAATTACCGCAAGGAAAATACCGAGAATGCCAAAAACGCAGTGGGCCAAAATCTGAATGACGGTGGAAGCCGGATGAGTATCGAATAAATCATGGATATGGAGCCGCTCATCCTTAGCAAGCTTGCTAAGGCAAACTGTCATGGTTAAGCCACCAGCCAAAATAAAATTTCCAATTCCCCAAAGGTTTTGGCGCCACCAACTGTGCGTCCAATGGGCTCTACAGCCAAGGACATAACACCCATAACCATCCAAGTTATTATAAGACCCCGAGCTCTAAATCCGCGGGCTGTGATTAATAATGTATGAACCCCAGGCTGCAGAGGGGGCCCATCGTATACATCCCTTAGCATCCAATAAGAGATATACCAAAAAAATCCGTACCAAGCCAACCAGCTCAATGCCTCACTCGCTATCACCCATAACGTGGGCTTTTTAACGCCTTATATGGCTCCTATAATTTCCCATAAGCATGTAACCACCGGGTATCAATCATCCTCCTCTTCCCCCTCATGTGTCTCCTCCTCAAGTAATGCCGGCTTATCCCAGATGAAGTATAGAACCATAGTTTTCAAAGAAAGTAGAAGGAGGATCGCTGAGAATAATACGCTTTTCACCCATATGCAGTAGTCGTCAGAGTGGCAAGCTTTTGTCGCCGGAAATGGGAATGTATGCACGAACACAGAGAAGAAACCGATCAGGTTTTCCACTGTCATGAAGAATGTGGAGAACGTGTTTGTCAATGTGATCTTCCGTTCGTCGCGGCTGGCAAGGTCAATAAGGAAGGCTTGGCAGGAGGCCTTGGTTAACACGATCGAGGCATCCAACATCCAGAACCTGATCGTAAAAGTGACTATGGCACGTGGCAGAATTTTCTTGGAGAGGTCGTCGCCAAAGGCAAAGCCGATGTCTGCGGCGAAGCCTATTGCCAAAAGAGCTATGGTTATTGGTGCACGAAATTGCAATAACACTTTTGCAATCCCGCACAACTAACCAGCAAGTGCACTGGGTCGTCCAAGTAATACCTTGCGTGAGCAAGGGTCGATCTCACGGAGATTGTCGGCTTGAAGCAAGCTATGGTTATCTTGTAAATCTTAGTCAGGATATCAGAAATTATCAGGATTGATTGTAAAAAGCAAAAGAACATGAAAAAGGTACTTGTTTTGCAGTAATGGAGAATAGGCTGAGGCTTTGGAGATGCTCCATCTTCCGAATCTCTGCTTTCCTACTGTCTTCTTCATCAAACACGCAAGGCTCCTTCCATGGCAAGCTGTATGTAGGGTTTCACCATTGTCAGTGGCTACCTCCCATCCTCTCAGTGAAAATACGTCCCTGATGCTCTGTCACAGCATAGGCTAATCATTTGTCGGTTCTCAATCAGGCCGGAATAGAATCCAGTGATTCTTTTGCGTCTGTCACTAACGCCCCGCCTTCAGGAGTTTGAAGCACGTCACAGTCATCCAGTCATTGAATCCTACTCAGAATACCACAGACAAGGTTTAGACCTTCCGGATTCTCTTGAATGCCGCCATCAGTTCTAGCTTATACCACGAAGATTCCGATTAAAGAACCCAAGAGATATCTACTTAATCTAAGATAGAACGGAGGTGGTTGTCAGTCACACGTTCATAGTTGAGAATATGATGAGTGTCACGGATCATCACATTCATCCGGGTTAAGAGCAAGTGATATCTTAGAATGGAAACAAGCATGATTGAATAAGAAACAGTAGTAATTGCATTAATCCATCAAGACACAGCAGAGCTCCTCACCCCCAACCATGGGGTTTAGAGGCTCATGCTGTGGAAAGAAACGTGTAAGAAATGTTATGAGGTCATAAGGTACGGATACAATGTCAAAAGATCCTATTAATAGTAAAACTAGTGTCCTAAGGTTTACAGAAATGAGTAAATGACAGAAAAATCCACTTCCGGGCCCACTTGGTGTGTGCTTGGGCTGAGCAATGAAGGAATTTCGTATAGAGACCTTTTCTGGAGTTAAACGCCAGCGTTTATGCCAGTTTGGGCGTTTAACTCCAAATTTTATGCCAGTTCCGGCGTTTAACGCTGGAATTTCTGTAGGTGACTTTGAGCGCCGGTTTGGGCCATCAAATCTTGGGCAAAGTATGGACTATTATATATTGCTGGAAAGCCCAGGATGTCTACTTTCCAATGCCGTTGAGAGCGCGCCAATTGGGCTTCTGTAGCTCCAGAAAATCCACTTCGAGTGCAGGGAGGTCAGAATCCAACAGCATCTGCAGTCCTTTTCAGTCTCTGGATCAGATTTTTGCTCAGAACCCTCAATTTCAGCCAGAAAATACCTGAAATCACAGAAAAACACACAAACTCATAGTAAAGTCCAGAAAAGTGAATTTTAATTAAAAACTAATAAAAATATACTAAAAACTAACTAAAAGATACTAAAAACATACTAAAAATAATGCCAAAAAGCATACAAATTATCCGCTCATCACAACACCAAACTTAAATTGTTGCTTGTCCCCAAGCAACTGAAAATCAAAATAGGATAAAAAGAAGAGAATATACTATAGATTCCAAAATATCAAAGAAACATAGCTCCAATTAGATGAGCGGGACTAGTAGCTTTTTGCCTCCGAACAGTTTTGGCATCTCACTCTATCCCTTGAAGTTTAGAATGATTGGCATCTATAAGAACTCAGAACTCAGATAGTGTTATTGATTCTCCTAGTTAAGTATGATGATTCTTGAACATAGCTAGTGTATGAGTCTTGGCTGTGGCCCAAAGCACTATGTCTTCCAGTATTACCACCGGATACATACATGCCACAGACACATAATTGGGTGAACCTTTTTAGATTGTGACTCAGCTTTGCTAAAGTCCCCAATTAGAGGTGTCCAGGGTTCTTAAGCACACTCTTTTGCCTTGGATCACAACTTTATTCCTTTCTTTTTCTTTTTCTTTCTTTTTTTTTTCGAAAAAATATTTCTCTTTTTTTTTTCACTGCTTTTTCTTGCTTCAAGAATCAATTTGATGATTTTTCAGATCCTCAATAACAGTTCTCTTTCTCCTCATTCTTTCAAGAGCCAACAAATTTAACATTCTTAAAACAACAAATTCAAAAGACATATGCACTGTTCAAGCATTCATTCAGAAAACAAAAAGTATTGTCACCACATCAAACTAATTCAACTAGTTTCAGAGATAAATTTCGAAATCCTGTACTTCTTGTTCTTTTGTGATTAAAGCATTTTTCTTTTAAGAGAGGTGATGGATTCATAGGACATTCATAGCTTTAAGGCATAAACTTAAATTTTATTAATTATGAATTAAGAACAAGACTCAAATATAGATATAAGATGAGACCAAAAATAAAAATAGAAAACAAAACAAGAAAAACGAAAAAATAGGCTCCTAATGATAGAGGTTTTCACAGAGTTAGGACTCAACAACCTTGATTTTGAGAAGTGGATGCTCCCTCAGCTTGAGAGGAGAGCTTTTGGCGTTTCATCTCTTGAATTTCACGCCCCTGCTTCTCTTGTTCCTTCAGCAATTTGCAGAGCATGCAGTTTTGATTCTGCTGTTCTTCCTTCAGTTGCTCCATAGTCTCTTGCAACTTGTTAATAGATGCTTCTAGGTTGGCCCAGTAGCCAATTTCAGGGAATTCAGGGAGGAACTCATGCGCCCTCCTCTTGATGGAGTTGTCTTGCACTTGTCCTTCCATTGACTTCTTGGTGATTGGGTGTTCAATGGGTATGAACTCATCTACTCCCATCTTCACTCCAGCCTCTTTACAGAGCAAGGAAATCAAGCTTGGATAAGCCAATTTGGCTTCAGTGGAATTCTTATTTGCAATTGTGTAGATCTCACAAGCAATCACATGATGGACCTCCACCTCTTTTCCAAGCATAATGCAATGAATCATCACTGCCCTCTTGATGGTGACCTCAGAACGGTTGCTAGTGGGCAATATGGAACGCCCAATAAAGTCTAGCCAACCTCTTGCAATTGGCTTGAGGTCTCCCCTCTTGAGTTGGTTTGGAACACCCTTTGAATTGGTTATCCACTTAGTCCCAGGGAGACATATGTCTTTTAGAACTTGATCCAACCCCTTATCTACTCTCACCATCCTCCTATTGAAGGAATCAGGATCATCTTGCAGTTGATGTAGTTTGAAAATTTCTCTTATTTTGTCCAGATGAAAGTACATAACTTTCCCTCTGACCATGGTTCTATAGGTATGGTAAGCGGTTCCAGTCATTCTCTGCTTATCTGTCAACCACAGATTTGAGTAGAATTCCTGAACCATGTTCCTTCCAACCTTTGTCTCAGGATTGGTTAGAACTTCCCATCCTCTGTTTCGAATTTGCTCTTGGATCCCCGGATATTCATCTTCTTTCAGATCAAATTTCACTTCCGGGATCACTGATCTCAGACCCATTATTTTGTGATAATGGTCTTCATGTTCTTTAGTTAAGAACTTCTCTTGATTCCAAAGATTCTTTGGATTAGTCTCTTTCTTTCCTCTTAAATTGGTTTGTTTTCACTTAGGAGCCATGATATTGATGAATCTTGGCTTAGTGATCACGGAAAAGCACACCAAACTTAGAGGTTTGCTTGTCCTCAAGCAAAATAAAAGAGAGAAGAGAGGGGGAGGAAGAGAAAATTCGAATGGTGTGTTGGAATGAGGGAGCCAAACGTGTATTTATAAGGTGGGGAGGGGAGTTTTCGAAAAAGAAGAGAGAAATTTGAAAGGAGATTTGAGAAGATATGGAAAGAAATTGAGAAAAGGGTGAAATTTTTGAACAATGTTTGTAATTGATTTGAAATAAATTTGAAGAATGGTTTTGATTTTTGAAGATTTGAAAGTGAATGATGAATGATTGAAGTGTGATTTTGTAGAAAAGCATGGGTGAGAAAAGGAAAGTTTGAAAAAAATTGAATTGAAAACAAAATTGTGGTCCCCCCACCAAGCTGGCGTTAAACGCCCAGAATGGCACCCATTCTGGCGTTTAACGCCCATTTGCTACCCTTTTTGGGCGTTTAACGCCCAGCCAGGTACCCTGGCTGGCGTTAAACGCCAGAAAACCTTTATCACTGGGCGTTTTTCAGAACGCCCAGGATGCTGCACACCTGGCGTTAAACGCCCAGAATGGTGCCCATTCTGGCGTTTAACGCCCAAAATGGCACCATTCCTGGCGTTAAACGCCCAGAATGATACCCATTCTGGCGTTTAACGCCCAAAATGCCCCTTACTGGCGTTTTTTCGCCAGTAAGCTCATTTTCTCTGCTTTTTGAGCTGAATCCTTCTGTAACTCTGTGAATTCCTTCATTTTTGATACTTGCCTCTGTAAGAACTAATCATATACCTTCCTAATGACTGGGTTGCCTCCCAGCAAGCGCTTCTTTACTGTCTTTAGCTGGACTTCTGCTAAGAATCACTCAAGTCTCAGTCTTGAGCATTCCTGGAAACAATTTGAGCCTGGAGTTGAAGAGCAGAACTTTTTGTCCTGGCTCAAAGACTCTGGTTGACAATCTCTTGTCATGCCACTTCTTTGCCTTTTCCTTATAAATTTTTGCATTTTCAAAGGCATTGAGTCTGAACTCCTCTAGCTCATTTAGCTGGAGCAGTCTTTTCTCACCAGCTAACTGAGCATCCATGTTTAGGAATCTGGTTGCCCAATAGGCTTTATGTTCCAGTTCCACAGGCAAATGACAAGCCTTCCCATACACCAGTTGGTATGGAGAGGTTCCTATAGGAGTCTTGAATGCTGTTCTGTATGCCCACAGAGCATCATCCAAGCTCTTTGCCCAATCTTTTCTTCGAGCCATCACAGTCCGTTCTAGGATTCTTTTTAGCTCTCTGTTAGAGACTTCAGCTTGCCCATTTGTCTGTGGATGATACGGAGTTGCCACTTTATGGCTGATTCCATATCTAACCATAGCAGAGTATAGCTGTTTGTTGCAGAAATGAGAGCCCCCATCACTGATTAATACTCTGGGAACACCAAATCTGCTGAAGATGTTTTTCTGGAGGAATTTTAGCACGGTCTTGGTATCATTAGTGGGTGTAGCAATTGCTTCTACCCACTTAGATACATAGTCCACTGCCACCAGAATGTAAGTGTTTGAGTATGATGGTGGGAATGGCCCCATGAAGTCAATTCCCCATACATCAAACAATTCTATCTCTAATATCCCTTGTTGAGGCATGGCATATCCGTGAGGCAGGTTACCAGCTCTTTGGCAACTGTCACAGTTACGCACAAACTCTCGAGAATCTTTATAGAGAGTAGGCCAGTAGAATCCACACTGGAGGACTTTAGTGGCTGTTCGCTCACTTCCAAAATGTCCTCCATAATGTGATCCATGGCAGTGCCATAGGATCCTTTGTGCTTCTTCTCTGGGTACACATCTGCAGATCACTCCGTCAGCACATCTCTTAAAGAGATATGGTTCATCCCAAAGGTAGTACTTGGCATCTGAAATTAATTTCTTTCTTTGCACACTGCTGTACTCTTTGGGTATGAACCTTACAGCTTTATAATTTGCAATGTCTGCAAACCATGGAGCTTCCTGGATGGCAAAGAGTTGCTCATCTGGGAAAGTCTCAGAGATCTCAGTAGAAGGGTGGGACGCCCCAGCTACTGGTTCTATTCTGGACAGATGATCAGCTACTTGATTCTCTGTCCCTTTTCTGTCTCTTATTTCTATATCAAACTCTTGCAGAAGCAATACCCATCTGATAAGCCTGGGTTTTGAATCCTACTTTGTGAGTAAATATTTAAGAGCAGCATGGTCAGTGTACACAATCACCTTTGATCCCACTAGGTAGGATCTAAACTTGTCAATGGCATAAACCACTGCAAGTAACTCTTTCTCTGTGGTTGTGTAGTTCTTTTGTGCGTCATTTAGAACACGGCTAGCATAATAAATGACGTGCAAAAGTTTGTTATGCCTCTGTCCCAACACTGCACCAATGGCATGATCACTGGCATCACACATTAATTCAAATGGCAATGTCCAATCTGGTGCAGAGATGACTGGTTCTGTGACCAGCTTAGCTTTCAGGGTCTCAAATGCCTGCAGGCAGTCATTATCAAAGATAAATGGAGTGTCAGCAGCTAGCAGATTACTTAGAGGTTTAGCAATTTTTGAGAAATCCTTTATGAACCTTCTGTAGAATCCTGCATGCCCAAGAAAGCTTCTGATTGCCTTAACATTGGCAGGTGGTGGTAATTTTTCAATTACCTCTACCTTTGCCTTATCCACCTCTATTCCCCTGCTTGAAATTTTATGCCCAAGGACAATTCCTTCAGTCACCATAAAGTGACATTTTTCCCAGTTTAAAACCAGGTTAGTCTCTTGGCATCTTTTCAGGACAAGTGATAGGTGGTTAAGACAGGAGCTGAATGAGTCTCCATATACTGAAAAGTCGTCCATGAAGACTTCCAGAAATTTCTCTACCATATCTGAGAAGATAGAGAGCATGCATCTCTGAAAGGTTGCAGGTGCATTGCACAGACCAAAAGGCATTCTCCTATAGGCAAACACGCCAGAAGGGCAGGTAAATGTTGTTTTCTCTTGGTCCTGGGGATCTACTGCAATTTGGTTGTAGCCTGAATAGCCATCCAAAAAGCAGTAATAGTCATGACCAGCTAATCTTTCTAGCATTTGGTCTATGAATGGTAAAGGAAAATGATCCTTTCTGGTGGCTGTATTGAGCCTTCTGTAGTCAATACACATGCGCCACCCTGTGACTGTCCTTGTAGGGACCAGTTCATTTTTTTCATTATGAACCACTGTCATGCCTCCCTTTTTGGGAACAACTTGGACAGGGCTCACCCAGGGGCTGTCAGAAATAGGATAAATAATCCCAGCCTCTAGTAATTTAGTGACCTCTTTCTACACCACCTCCTTCATGGCAGGATTTAGCCTCCTCTGTGGTTGGACCACTGGTTTGGCATTATCCTCCAACAGGATCTTGTGCATGCATCTAGCTGGGCTAATACCCTTGAGATCACTTATGGACCACCCAAGAGCTGTCTTGTGCGTCCTTAGCACTTGAATCAGTGCTTCCTCTTCCTGTGGATCTAAGGTAGAGCTTATAATCACTGGAAAAGTGTCACCCTCTCCTAGAAATGCATATTTCAGAGATGGTGGTAGAGGTTTGAGTTCAGGTTTGGGAGGTTTATCCTCCTCCTGAGGAATTTTCGAAAATTCCTTTACTTCCTCTAGTTCTTCTTGATCAGGTTGAGCATCTTTGAAGATGTCCTCAAGCTCTGATTCCAGGCTTTCAGCCATATTGATCTCTTCTACCAGAGAATCAATGATGTCAACGTCCATGCATTCATCTGGTGTGTCTGGATGCTGCATAGCTTTTACAGCATTCAACTTGAACTCATCCTCATTGACTCTCAAGGTTACTTCCCCCTTTTGTACATCAATGAGAGTTCGTCCAGTTGCTAGGAAAGGTCTTCCTAGAATGAGAGTTGCACTCTTGTGCTCCTCCATTTCCAGCACCACAAAGTCAGTTGGAAAGGCAAATGGCCCAACCTTGACAATCATGTCCTCTATTATGCCTGATGGGTGTTTAATGGAGCCATCAGCAAGCTGGAGGCATATCCTGGTTGGTTTGACTTCTCCAATCAACCCAAGCTTTCTGATAGTGGATGCAGGTATTAGATTGATGCTTGCTCCAAGATCACATAAAGCTGTCTTGGTGCAAGTGCCTTCTAATGTGCATGGTATCAGAAAGCTTCCAGGATCTTGAAGCTTTTCTGGTAAGCTTTTTAGAATGACTGCACTGCATTCTTCAGTAAGAAACACTTTTTCAGTTTCTCTCCAATCCTTCTTATGACTTAAGATCTCTTTCATGAACTTAGCATAGGAAGGTATTTGCTCAAGTGCCTCTGCAAACGGAATCTTTATTTCAAGAGTCCTTAAATAGTCTGCGAAGCGGGCAAATTGCTTATCCTGTTCCGCTTTGCGGAGTTTCTGAGGATAAGGCATCTTGGCTTGATATTCCTCAACCTTAGATGCTGCAGGTTTATTCCTTACAGAAGTGGTTGAAGAAGCCTTGTTAGAGGGATAATTATCAGCACTCTCAGGTGCCTGATCCTCCTTGGGCGTTTGGACGCCAGGAATGGGTGGAAAATGGGCGTTTAACGCCAACTTTTTCCCCTTTTCTGGCGTTTGAACGCCAGAACTGGGCAAGGAATGGGCGTTTAACGCCAGCTTTCCTTCCCTTTCTGGCGTTTGAACGCCAATATTCCTCTCTGGGCTCTTACTGTCCTCAGAGGGATTTTGAACAGTGGTTTGGTTGTCCTCTGTCACTTGTTCCTTGTTTGGCTTTTTACTCTTTTGAGCAGTGTTATTCAAGGTCTTCCCATTCCTCAATTGAACTGCTTGACACTCCTCTGTTATCTGTTTAGATATTTGCTGCTTTGCTTGATTCAACTGTAGTTCTATGCTCTTATTAGCAACTTTAGTCTCATAGAGCATCTCTTTAAATTCTGCTAACTGTTCTGTCATCAGGAGTAGTTGTTGATTAAGCTCATTCATCTGTTCTTGAGGATTAGGGTCAGTGACTAATGCCATGACTTCCTCTTCTGGAACGAACTCATTGCTAGAATATAGGTATTGGTTTCTAGCAACAGTGTCTATAAGCTCTTGAGCTTCTTCAATTGTCTTTCTCATGTGTATAGATCCACCAGCTGAGTGGTTTAAAGACATCTGAGCTTTTTCTGTAAGCCCATAGTAGAAAATGTCTAACTGGACCCACTCTGAAAACATTTCAGAGGGACATTTCCTTAGCATACCTCTATACCTCTCCCAGGCATTATAAAGGGATTCATCATCCTCTTGTTTAAAGCCTTGGATGTCCAGCCTTAGCTGTGTCATCCTCTTTGGAGGGTAAAAATGATTCAGGAATTTGTCTGACAACTGTTTCCATGTCTTTATGCTTGCTGTAGGTTGGTTATTCAACCACCTTTTAGCTTGATCTTTTACAGCAAATGGAAACAGTAATAGTCTGTAGACATCCTGATCCACCTCTTTATCATGTACTGTGTCAGCAATTTGTAAGAACTGTGCCAGAAACTCAGTAGGTTCTTCCTGTGGAAGACCAGAATACTGGCAATTTTGCTGCACTATGATAATGAGTTGAGGGTTTAGCTCAAAGCTGCTTGCTTTGATGGGAGGTATGCAGATGCTACTTCCATATGCAGCTGTGATGGGGTTAGCATAAGACCCCAGAGTCCTCTTGGACTGATTAATTCCACTTAAGTCCATAATGGACAAAAGAGAAATGAGAATGATTGCAAAGAGATAAATTTTTGTGTTGTTTTTTTTTTATAACCGAAAAAAAATAAAATAAAAGGAAATTAAAATAAAAAAAAAATTCGAAAATAAAAAAAAAGAAAATAAGATCAAAGTAAATTGAGAACTGAATCAATTAGTTAATTAAAAAGATTTTGAAAATAGCAATTAAAAAGATATGATTGAAAAATTTTTATGAAAAAGATTTGATTTTTAAAAAGAGGAAAGAGAAAAACACAAAAAGACACCAAACTTAAAATTTTTAGAAATCAAACACTTATTTTTTTCCGAAAATTTTAAGAGAAAAACACAAAGAGGACACCAAACTTAGAATTTTTATGAATCAAAAAGGGACTAAGAACATGCAAAAATCGAAATTTGAAAGAAAAACAAAAGCATGCAATTGACACCAAACTTAAAATATGAAACTAGACTCAAGTAAAAGACTCTAAACCAACTAAAATAAACAGTCCTAATCTAAGCAACAAAATAAGCCGTCAGTTGTCCAAACTCGAACAATCTCCGGCAACGGCGCCAAAAACTTGGTGCACGAAATTGCAATAACACTTTTGCAATCCCGCACAACTAACCAGCAAGTGCACTGGGTCGTCCAAGTAATACCTTGCGTGAGCAAGGGTCGATCCCACGGAGATTGTCGGCTTGAAGCAAGCTATGGTTATCTTGTAAATCTTAGTCAGGATATCAGAAATTATCAGGATTGATTGTAAAAAGCAAAAGAACATGAAAAAGGTACTTGTTTTGCAGTAATGGAGAATAGGCTGAGGCTTTGGAGATGCTCCATCTTCCGAATCTCTGCTTTCCTACTGTCTTCTTCATCAAACACGCAAGGCTCCTTCCATGGCAAGCTGTATGTAGGGTTTCACCATTGTCAGTGGCTACCTCCCATCCTCTCAGTGAAAATACGTCCCTGATGCTCTGTCACAGCATAGGCTAATCATCTGTCGGTTCTCAATCAAGCCGGAATAGAATCCAGTGATTCTTTTGCGTCTGTCACTAACGCCCCGCCTTCAGGAGTTTGAAGCACGTCACAGTCATCCAGTCATTGAATCCTACTCAGAATACCACAGACAAGGTTTAGACCTTCCGGATTCTCTTGAATGCCGCCATCAGTTCTAGCTTATACCACGAAGATTCCGATTAAAGAACCCAAGAGATATCTACTTAATCTAAGATAGAACGGAGGTGGTTGTCAGTCACACGTTCATAGTTGAGAATATGATGAGTGTCACGGATCATCACATTCATCTGGGTTAAGAGCAAGTGATATCTTAGAATGGAAGCAAGCATGATTGAATAAGAAACAGTAGTAATTGCATTAATCCATCAAGACACAGCAGAGCTCCTCACCCCCAACCATGGGGTTTAGAGGCTCATGCTGTGGAAAGAAACGTGTAAGAAATGTTATGAGGTCATAAGGTACGGATACAATGTCAAAAGATCCTATTAATAGTAAAACTAGTGTCCTAAGGTTTACAGAAATGAGTAAATGACAGAAAAATCCACTTCCGGGCCCACTTGGTGTGTGCTTGGGCTGAGCAATGAAGGAATTTCGTGTAGAGACCTTTTCTGGAGTTAAACGCCAGCTTTCATGCCAGTTTGGGCGTTTAACTCCAAATTTTATGCCAGTTCCGGCGTTTAACGCTGGAATTTCTGTAGGTGACTTTGAGCGCCGGTTTGGGCCATCAAATCTTGGGCAAAGTATGGACTATTATATATTGCTGGAAAGCCCAGGATGTCTACTTTCCAATGCCGTTGAGAACGCGCCAATTGGGCTTCTGTAGCTCCAGAAAATCCACTTCGAGTGCAGGGAGGTCAGAATCCAACAGCATCTACAGTCCTTTTCAGTCTCTGGATCAGATTTTTGCTCAGAACCCTCAATTTCAGCCAGAAAATACCTGAAATCACAGAAAAACACACAAACTCATAGTAAAGTCCAGAAAAGTGAATTTTAATTAAAAACTAATAAAAATATACTAAAAACTAACTAAAAGATACTAAAAACATACTAAAAACAATGCCAAAAAGCATACAAATTATCCGCTCATCAGTTATGGGGATGGCACCGGCAATGATAAAAAGACGGTGGCGCCTGCATCAGATTCTATAGTAGGTAATGGCTGGTTGGAGAACAAAGCTACAAAAGGGTCCGCCAATCCAAACGAAAGAAATCTATCTGTCCGGCACTCCGAGAATGTGGTAAATGGGTGGTAGCCAAAACATCTGTATAGCCGAAATAAAGTAGAGTCCAATGGAGATGCAGGCTACTGTAAATAGCTTCCAAATTGAGCATGGCTGTGCCGGTGGTGTCCCAGATTCCAGCTGCACTGGTGAACTACTCATGACTATGTAGTATTTTTTGCTAAACACACAAGAGAAAGGAATAAAATCCAGATTTTTTTTACGAGTGCATTATGAGCTTTTTAAGCTTGTTGCATCAGTTTAATATATAAGTTTAGCTGGAATAAATCGCATCACATCAATTTACTACATAAGGCTGAAGATCACATTACTGGAATTTTTCCAAACTAGGGTTGGTGATAGTATGCATCAAGCTTTCAATTTAATTGTTTAATTTTGATTATTTTTCTTTTTCTATTTATAGTATTGGGTTTGGGCGGTTAGATTATTCTATTCTATGGGTGTGGTCCCAAATGGTTAGATTATTAGATGAACAGAATTGTGTCATGTAATGAATTTAACGGCCTAAGCACGCTGTAATTATGAATAAGGTTCATAGCACAGAATGAATTTTGATCTTATATATTTATGCCTGCGTTCAATTTTATTATATTATGTTTAGCCAACTCATGGTTTTGTCGGGGTGAGAGAAAAAAACAGTATCAGATGCAATACAAATAGTAACATATTGAATTATTGATGCAGTTACATACATAAAAAAAGAAAAAAAAATAACAGAACACTAAACACTAGGGACGGTTAATATTAGTTGAGTGATTGATGAAGTAAAATATTTTTATGTTTAATTTGAATAATTCATGCCCTAAAGAGTAGAGACAAGCATGTTGTTGGGTTTTTGGGCTCCCTTCCTATATAGAGAAAAAGCCCAAATACTAGTATCCAATCCCATGAATAGTTGAAGTGGCTGAGGTGAGTTAGGGTTGAGTGAGAGAGAGGTCATTTTGCAAGAGAACACCAAACACTAGAGAGAAGAGAAGAGAGAAAGTTATTTTCGCACGAACACAAAGCTGTCTCTGTAAATTGGTCACTTCAGATTCGTTAACCGTTGGATCGAGCTCAAATCTGGACAGTGTGTTCTACTCATCTGGTTCTTTGATTTCACGGTTCGGATCTTCAATTCGACATTTGTAGCTGGAGATATTAGCCACGCATAGTAGCTCTATTTTTGTGGTATTTTCATCTTCTTGTTCTTGTTTTGTAAGCTTTGAAGCTTGGGTTGTTTGGCTTGTTGTATGCACGTTTTGTGCAGTAATTTGTGACTCTCTTGTACCCTATTTTTTATCATAGTGAAGCTATATCCTGGTCTTAGAGACTCGTGATTTTTACTTTTCTCATTGAGGAGGTTTTCCACGTTAAAAATCTTGGTGTGTTAGCTTGTTTCTATTTCCTGGTTTATGTGATTTTTTCGCTGCTATTGGGTATTATTGTGCTAGTGTTAATACTTGTGGTGAGTGGATATTGTTGCTCCTCTAATTCTTGCAAGTAGGGAATTATGTTTTATTCATATCAATTGGAATCAGAGCTTAGTTTTGGGTATTTGGTTATAACTTGCTTGAAAGATGGAGGCAAATAATTCTATTAGAATGATAAGTTTGAATGACACTAATTACCATCTATGGAAGGTCAAATGAAAGATTTGTTGTTTGACAAAAATCTACATTTACCCGTATTCTCTACACAAAAATCAGAATCTAAAACAGATGAAGAATGGGAGTTTGAACCACATGCTATATTAGAATATATTCTAGTTTACTTTTTAAAAAGTAGACGTCATCCTATTTTACTATAATATTATTTGTAGTGTAGAATGTGATACCTATTCCTGCACCACTCTTGTTTGAGTAGATAGATGCTAGTGCAGGCACGACAGTGACTGCTATCTGAAATCTAAATAAGAGTACGGTTAATATGTCTAAAAGTAAGAACTTCACATGGTCAATTTGATTGAGGTCAAGATGAATAATTATTTAAGATAAGAATATATTCTAATATAGCATGCAATTTGTAATAAAAATATATTATTAATTACCGCAAGGAAAATACCGAGAATGCCAAATACGTAGTGGGCCAAAATCTGAATGACGGTGGAAGCCGGATGAGTATCGAATAAATCATGGATATGGAGCCGCTCATCCTTAGCAAACTTGCTAAGGCAAACTGTCATAGTTAAGCCACCAGCCAAAATAAAATTTCCAATTTCCCAAAGGTTTTGGCGCCACAAACTGTGCGTCCAATGGGCTCTATAGCCAAGGACGTAACACCCATAACCATCCAAGTTATTATAATACCCCGAGCTCCAAATCTGCGGGCTGTGATTAATAATGTATGAACCCCAGGCTGCAGAGGGGGCCCATCGTACACATCCCTTAGCATTCAATAAGAGATATACCAAAAAAATCCGTACCAAGCCAACCAGCTCAATGCCTCAATCGCTATCACCCATAACATGGGCTTTTTAAGGCCCTTTATGGCTCCTATAATTTCCCATAAGCATGTAACCACCGGGTATCAATCATCCTCCTCTTCCCCCTCATGTGTCTCCTCCTCAAGTAATGCCGGCTTATCCCAGATGAAGTATAGAACCATAGTTTTCAAAGAAAGTAGAAGGAGGATCGCTGAGAATAATACGCTTTTCACCCATATGCAGTAGTCATCAGAGTGGCATGCTTTTGTCGCCGGAAATGGGAACGTATGCACGAACACAGAGAAGAAACCCATCAGGTTTTCCACTGCCATGAAGAATGTGGAGAACGTGTTTGTCAATGTGATCTTCCGTTTGTCGCGGCTGGCAAGGTCAATAAGGAAGGCTTGGCAGGAGGCCTTGGTCAACACGATCGAGGCATCCAACATCCAGAACCTGATCGTAAAAGTGACTATGGCGCGTGGCAGAATTTTCTTGGAGAGGTCATTGCCAAAGGCATAGCCGATGTCTGCGGCGAAGCCAATCGCCAAAAGAGCTATGGTTATGGAGATGGTACCGGCAATGATAAAAAGACGGTGGCGCCTGCATCAGATTCTATAGTAGGTAATGGCTGGTTGGAGAACAAAGCTACAAAAGGGTCTGCCAATCCAAACGAAAGAAATCTATCTGTCCGGCACTCCGAGAATGTGGTAAATGGGTGGAAGCCAAAACATCTGTATAGCCGAAATAAAGTAGAGTCCAATGGAGATGCAGGCTATTGTAAATAGCTTCCAAATTGAGCATGGCTGTGCCGGTGGTGTCCCAGATTCCAGCTGCACTGGTGAACTACTCATGACTATATAGTATTTTTTGCTAAACACACAAGAGAAAGGAATAAAATCCAGATTTTTTTACGAGTGCATTATGAGTTTTTAAGCTTGTTGCATCAGTTTAATATATAAGTTTAGCTGGAATAAATCGCATCACATCAATTTACTACATAAGGCTGAAGATCACATTACTGGAATTTTTCCAAACTAGGGTTGGTGATAGTATGCATCAAGCTTTCAATTTAATTGTTTAATTTCGATTATTTTTCTTTTTCTATTTATAGTATTGGGTTTGGGCGGTTAGATTATTCTATTCTATGGGTGTGGTCCCAAACGGTTAGATTATTAGATAAACAGAATTGTGTCATGTAATGAATTTAACGGCCTAAGCACGCTGTAATTATGAATAAGGTTCATAGCACAGAATGAATTTTGATCTTTTATATTTATGCTTGCGTTCAATTTTATTATATTATGTTTAGCCAACTCGTTGTTTTGTCGGGGTGAGAGAAAAAAACAGTATCAGATGCAATACAAATAGTAACATATTGAATTATTGATGCAGTTACATACATAAAAAAAAAATAACAGAACACTAAACACTAGGGACGGTTAATATTAGTTGAGTGATTGATGAAATAAAATATTTTTATGTTTAATTTGAATAATTCACGCCCTAAAGAGTAGAGACAAGCATGCTGTTGGGTTTTTGGCCTCCCTTCCTATATAGAGAAAAAGCCCAAATACTAGTATCCAATCCCATGAATAGTTGAAGTGGCTGAGGTGAGTTAGGGTTGAGTGAGAGAGAGGTCATTTTGCAAGAGAACACCAAACACTAGAGAGAAGAGAAGAGAGAAAGTTATTTTCGCACAAACACAAAGCTGTCTCTGTAAATTGGTCACTTCAGATTCGATAACCGTTGGATCGATCTCAAATCTGGATAGTGTGTTCTACACATCTGGTTCTTTGATTTCACCGTTCGGATCTTCAATTCGACATTTGTAGCTGGAGATATTGGCCATGCATAGTAGCTCTATTTTTGTGCTATTTTCATCTTCTTGTTCTTGTTTTGTAAGCTTTGAAGCTTGGGTTGTTTGGCTTGTTGTATGGACGTTTTGTGCAGTAATTTGTGACTCTCTTGTACCCTATTTTTTATCATAGTGAAGCTATATCCTGGTCTTGGAGACTCGTGATTTTTACTTCTCTCATTGAGGAGGTTTTCCACGTTAAAAATCTTGGTGTGTTAGCTTGTTTCTATTTCCTGGTTTATGTAATTTTTCCGCTGCTATTGGGTATTATTGTGCTGGTGTTAATACTTGTGGTGAGTGGATATTGTTGCTACTCTAATTCTTGCAAGTAGGGATTATGTTTTATTCATATCAATTGGTATCAGAGCTCAGTTTTGGGTATTTAGTTATAACTTGCTTGAAAGATGGAGGCAAATAATTCTACTAGAATGATAAGTTTGAATGGCATTAATTACCATCTATGGAAGGTCAAATGAAAGATTTGTTGTTTGACAAAAATCTACATTTACCCGTATTCTCTACACAAAATTCAGAATCTAAAACAGATGAAGAATGGGAGTTTGAACCACATGCTATATTAGAATATATTCTAGTTTACTTTTTAAAAAGTAGACGTCATCCTATTTTACTATAATATTATTTGTAGTGTAGAATGTGATACCTATTCCTGCACCACTCTTGTTTGAGTAGATAGATGCTAGTGCAGGCACGACAGTGACTGCTATCTGAAATCTAAATAAGAGTACGGTTAATATGTCTAAAAGTAAGAACTTCACATGGTCAATTTGATTGAGGTCAAGATGAATAATTATTTAAGATAAGAATATATTCTAATATAGCATGCAATTTGTAATAAAAATATATTATTAATTACCGCAAAGAAAATACCGAGAATGCCAAATACGCAGTGGGCCAAAATCTGAATGACGGTGGAAGCTGGATGAGTATCGAATAAATCATGGATATGGAGCCGCTCATCCTTAGCAAGCTTGCTAAGGCAAACTGTCATGGTTAAGCCACCAGCCAAAATAAAATTTTCAATTCCCCAAAGGTTTTGGCGCCACCAACTGTGCGTCCAATGGGCTCTACAGCCAAGGACGTAACACCCATAACCATCCAAGTTATTATAAGACCCCGAGCTCCAAATCCACGGGCTGTGATTAATAATGTATGAACCCCAGGCTACAGAGGGGCCCATCGTACACATCCCTTAGCATCCAATAAGAGATATACCAAAAAAATCCGTACCAAGCCAACCAGCCCAATGCCTCAATCGCTATAACCTATAACATGGGCTTTTTAAGGCCCTTTATGGCTCCTATAATTTCCCATAAGCATGTAACCACCGGGTATCAATCATCCTCCTCTTCCCCCTCATGTGTGTCCTCCTCAAGTAATGCCGGCTTATCCCAGATGAAGTATAGAAGCATAGTTTTCAAAGAAAGTAGAAGGAGGATCGCTGAGAATAATACGCTTTTCACTCATATGCAGTAGTCGTCAGAGTGGCATGCTTTTGTCGCCGGAAATGGGAACGTATGCACGAACACAGAGAAGAAACCCATCAGGTTTTCCACTGCCATGAAGAATGTGGAGAATGTGTTTGTCAATGTGATCTTCCGTTCGTCGCGGCTGGCAAGGTCAATAAGGAAGGCTTGGCAGGAGGCCTTGGTCAACACCATCGAGGCATCCAACATCCAGAACCTGATCGTAAAAGTGACTATGGCGCGTGGCAGAATTTTCTTGGAGAGGTCGTCGCCAAAGAAATAGCCGATGTCTGCGGCGAAGCCTATCGCCAAAAGAGCTATGGTTATGGAGATGGCACCGGCAATGATAAAAAGACGGTGGCGCCTGCATCAGATTCTATAGTAGGTAATGGCTGGTTGGAGAACAAAGCTACAAAAGGGTCCGCCAATCCAAACGAAAGAAATCTATCTGTCCAGCACTCCGAGAATGTGGTAAATGGGTGGTAGCCAAAACATCTGTATAGCCGAAATAAAGTAGAGTCCAATGGAGATGCAGGCTACTGTAAATAGATTCCAAATTGAGCATGGCTGTGCCGGTGGTGTCCCAGATTCCAGCTGCACTGGTGAACTACTCATGACTATGTAGTATTTTTTGCTAAACACACAAGAGAAAGGAATAAAATCCAGATTTTTTTACGAGTGCATAACGGATTTTTAAGCTTGTTGCATCAGTTTAATATATAAGTTTTGCTGGAATAAATCGCATCACATCAATTTACTACATAAGGCTGAAGATCACATTACTGGAATTTTTCCAAACTAGGGTTGGTGATAGTATGCATCAAGCTTTCAATTTAATTGTTTAATTTCGATTATTTTTCCTTTTCTATTTATAGAATTGGGTTTGGGCGGTTAGATTATTCTATTCTATGGGTGTGGTCCCAAATGGTTAGATTATTAGATGAACAGAATTGTGTCATGTAATGAATTTAACGGCCTAAGCACGCTGTAATTATGAATAAGGTTCATAGCACAGAATGAATTTTGATCTTATATATTTATGCCTGCGTTCAATTTTATTATATTATGTTTAGCCAACTCGTGATTTTGTCGGGGTGAGAGAAAAAAACAGTATCAGATGCAATACAAATAGTAATATATTGAATTATTGATGCAGTTACATACTTAAAAAAAGAAAAAAAATAACAGAACACTAAACACTAGGAACGGTTAATATTAGTTGAGTGATTGATGAAGTAAAATATTTTTATGTTTAATTTGAATAATTCATGCCCTAAAGAGTAGAGACAAGCATGCTGTTGGGTTTTTGGGCTCCCTTCCTATATAGAGAAAAAGCCCAAATACTAGTATCCAATCCCATGAATAGTTGAAGTGACTGAGGTGAGTTAGGGTTGAGAGAGAGAGAGGTCATTTTGCAAGAGAACACCAAACACTAGAGAGAAGAGAAGAGAGAAAGTTATTTTCGCACAAACACAAAGCTGTCTCTGTAAATTGGTCACTTCAGATTCGTTAACCGTTGGATCGAGCTCAAATCTGGACAGTGTGTTCTATACATCTGGTTCTTTGATTTCACCGTTCGGATCTTCAATTCGATATTTGTAGCTGGAGATATTAGCCACGCATAGTAGCTCTATTTTTGTGGTATTTTCATCTTCTTGTTCTTGTTTTGTAAGCTTTGAAGCTTGGGTTGTTTGGCTTGTTGTATGGACGTTTTGTGCAGTAATTTGTGACTCTCTTGTACCCTATTTTTCATCATAGTGAAGCTATATCCTGGTCTTGGAGACTCATGATTTTTACTTCTCTCATTGAGGAGGTTTTCCACGTTAAAAATCTTGGTGTGTTAGCTTGTTTCTATTTCCTGGTTTATGTGATTTTTCCGCTGCTATTGGGTATTATTGTGCTGGTGTTAATACTTGTGGTGAGTGGATATTGTTGCTCCTCTAATTCTTGCAAGTAGGGAATTATGTTTTATTCATATCAATTGGTATCAGAGCTCAGTTTTGGGTATTTGGTTATAACTTGCTTGAAAGATGGAGGCAAATAATTCTACTAGAATGATAAGTTTGAATGGCACTAATTACCATCTATGGAAGGTCAAATGAAAGATTTGTTGTTTGACAAAAATCTACATTTACCCGTATTCTCTACACAAAAATCAGAATCTAAAACAGATGAAGAATGGGAGTTTGAACCACATGCTATATTAGAATATATTCTAGTTTACTTTTTAAAAAGTAGACGTCATCCTATTTTACTATAATATTATTTGTAGTGTAGAATGTGATACCTTTTGTTGCACCACTCTTGTTTGAGTAGATAGATGCTAGTGCAGGCACGACAGTGACTGCTATCTGAAATCTAAATAAGAGTACGGTTAATATGTCTAAAAGTAAGAACTTCACATGGTCAATTTGATTGAGGTCAAGATGAATAATTATTTAAGATAAGAATATATTCTAATATAGCATGCAGTTTGTAATAAAAATATATTATTAATTACCACAAGGAAAATACCGAGAATGCCAAATACGCAGTGGGCCAAAATCTGAATGACGGTGGAAGCCGGATGAGTATCGAATAAATCATGGATATGGAGCCGCTCATCCTTAGCAAGCTTGCTAAGGCAAACTGTCATGGTTAAGCCACCAGCCAAAATAAAATTTCCAACTCCCCAAAGGTTTTGGCGCCTCCAACTGTGCGTCCAATGGGCTCTACAGCCAAGGACGTAACACCCATAACCATCCAAGTTATTATAATACCCCGAGCTCCAAATCTGCGGGTTGTGATTAATAATGTATGAACCCCAGGCTACAGAGGGGGCCCATCGTACACATCCGTTAGCATCCAATAAGAGATATACCAAAAAAATCCGTACCAAGCCAACCAGCTCAATGCCTCAATCGCTATCACCCATAACATGGGCTTTTTAAGGCCCTTTATGGCTCCTATAATTTCCCATAAGCATGTAACCACCGGGTATCAATCATCCTCCTCTTCTCCCTCATGTGTCTCCTCCTCAAGTAATGCCGGCTTATCCCAGATGAAGTATAGAACCATAGTTTTCAAAGAAAGTAGAAGGAGGATCGCTGAGAATAATACGCTTTTCACCCATATGTAGTAGTCATCAGAGTGGCATGCTTTTGTCGCCGGAAATGGGAACGTATGCACGAACACAGAAAAGAAACCCATCAGGTTTTCCACTGCCATGAAGAATGTGGAGAACGTGTTTGTCAATGTGATCTTCCGTTCGTCGCGGCTGGCAAGGTCAATAAGGAAGGCTTGGCAGGAGGCCTTGGTCAACACGATCGAGGCATCCAACATCCAGAACCTGATCGTAAAAGTGTCTATGGCACGTGGCAAAATTTTCTTGGAGAGGTCGTCGCCAAAGGCATAGCCGATGTCTGCGACGAAGCCTATCGCCAAAAGAGCTATGGTTATGGAGATGGCACCGGCAATGATAAAAAGACGGTGGTGCCTGCATCAGATTCTATAGTAGGTAATGGCTGGTTGGAGAACAAAGCTACAAAAGGGTCCGCCAATCCAAACGAAAGAAATCTATCTGTCCGGCACTCCGAGAATGTGGTAAATGGGTGGAAGCCAAAACATCTGTATAGCCGAAGTAAAGTAGAGTCCAATGGAGATGCAGGCTATTGTAAATAGCTTCCAAATTGAGCATGGCTGTGCCGGTGGTGTCCCAGATTCCAGCTGCACTGGTGAACTACTCATGACTATGTAGTATTTTTTGCTAAACACACAAGAGAAAGGAATAAAATCCAGATTTTTTTACGAGTGCATTATGAGTTTTTAAGCTTGTTGCATCATTTTAACATATAAGTTTAGCTGGAATAAATCGCATCACATCAATTTACTACATAAGGCTGAAGATCACATTACTGGAATTTTTCCAAACTAGGGTTGGTGATAGTATGCATCAAGCTTTTAATTTAATTGTTTAATTTCAATTATTTTTCTTTTTCTATTTATAGTATTGGGTTTGGGCGGTTAGATTATTCTATTCAATGGGTGTGGTCCCAAACGGTTAGATTATTAGATGAACAGAATTGTGTCATGTAATGAATTTAACGGCCTAAGCATGCTGTAATTATGAATAAGGTTCATAGCACAGAATGAATTTTAATCTTATATATTTATGCCTGCGTTCAATTTTATTATATTATGTTTAGCCAACTCATGGTTTTGTCGGGGTGAGAGAAAAAAACAATATCAGGTGCAATACAAATAGTAACATATTGAATTATTGATGCAGTTACATACATAAAAAAAGAAAAAAAATAACAGAACACTAAACACTAGGGACGGTTAATATTAGTTGAGTGATTGATGAAGTAAAATATTTTTATGTTTAATTTGAATAATTCATGCCCTAAAGAGTAGAGACAAGCATGTTGTTGGGTTTTTGGGCTCCCTTCCTATATAGAGAAAAAGCCCAAATACTAGTATCCAATCCCATGAATAGTTGAAGTGGCTGAGGTGAGTTAGGGTTGAGTGAGAGAGAGGTCATTTTGCAAGAGAACACCAAACACTAGAGAGAAGAGAAGAGAGAAAGTTATTTTCGCACAAACACAAAGCTGTCTCTGTAAATTGGTCACTTCAGATTCGTTAACCGTTGGATCGAGCTCAAATCTGGACAGTGTGTTCTACACATCTGGTTCTTTGATTTCACGGTTCGGATCTTCAATTCGACATTTGTAGCTGGAGATATTAGCCACGCATAGTAGCTCTATTTTTGTGGTATTTTCATCTTCTTGTTCTTGTTTTGTAAGCTTTGAAGCTTGGGTTGTTTGGCTTGTTGTATGCACGTTTTGTGCAGTAATTTGTGACTCTCTTGTACCCTATTTTTTTATCATAGTGAAGCTATATCCTGGTCTTGGAGACTCGTGATTTTTACTTTTCTCATTGAGGAGGTTTTCCACGTTAAAAATCTTGGTGTGTTAGCTTGTTTCTATTTCCTGGTTTATGTGATTTTTCCGCTGCTATTGGGTATTATTGTGCTAGTGTTAATACTTGTGGTGAGTGGATATTGTTGCTCCTCTAATTCTTGCAAGTAGGGAATTATGTTTTATTCATATCAATTGGAATCAGAGCTCAGTTTTGGGTATTTGGTTATAACTTGCTTGAAAGATGGAGGCAAATAATTCTATTAGAATGATAAGTTTGAATGACACTAATTTCCATCTATGGAAGGTCAAATGAAAGATTTGTTGTTTGACAAAAATCTACATTTATCCGTATTCTCTACACAAAAATCAGAATCTAAAACAGATGAAGAATGGGAGTTTGAACCACATGCTATATTAGAATATATTCTAGTTTACTTTTTAAAAAGTAGACGTCATCCTATTTTACTATAATATTATTTGTAGTGTAGAATGTGATACCTATTCCTGCACCACTCTTGTTTGAGTAGATAGATGCTAGTGCAGGCACGACAGTGACTGCTATCTGAAATCTAAATAAGAGTACGGTTAATATGTCTAAAAGTAAGAACTTCACATGGTCAATTTGATTGAGGTCAAGATGAATAATTATTTAAGATAAGAATATATTCTAATATAGCATGCAGTTTGTAATAAAAATATATTATTAATTACCGCAAGAAAAATACCGAGAATGCCAAATACGCAGTGGGCCAAAATCTGAATGACGGTGGAAGCCGGATGAGTATCGAATAAATCATGGATATGGAGCCGCTCATCCTTAGCAAGATTGATAACGCAAACTGACATGGTTAAGCCACCAGCCAAAATAAAATTTCCAATTCCCCAAAGGTTTTGGCGGCACCAACTGTGTGTCCAATGGGCTCTACAGCCAAGGACGTAACACCCATAACCATCCAAGTTATTATAATACCCCGAGCTCCAAATCTGCGGGCTGTGATTAATAATGTATGAACCCCAGGCTGTAGAAGGGGCCCATCGTACACATCCCTTAGCATCCAATAAGAGATATACCAAAAAAATCCGTACCAATCCAACCAGCTCAATGCCTCAATCGTTATCACCCATAACATGGGCTTTTTAAGGCCCTTTATGGCTCCTATAATTTCCCATAAGCATGTAACCACCGGGTATCAATCATCCTCCTCTTCCCCCTCATGTGTCTCCTCCTCAAGTAATGCCGGCTTATCCCAGATGAAGTATAGAACCATAGTTTTTAAAGAAAGTAGAAGGAGGATCGCTGAGAATAATACGCTTTTCACCCATATGCAGTAGTCATCAGAGTGGCATGCTTTTGTCGCCGGAAATGGGAACATATGCACGAACACAGAGAAGAAACCCATCAGGTTTTCCACTGCCATGAAGAATGTGGAGAACGTGTTTGTCAATGTGATCTTCCGTTCGTCGCGGCTGGCAAGGTCAATAAGGAAGGCTTGGCAGGAGGCCTTGGTCAACACGATCGAGGCATCCAACATCCAGAACCTGATCGTAAAAGTGACTATGGCGCGTGGCAGAATTTTCTTGGAGAGGTCGTCGCCAAAAGAGCTATGGTTATGGAGATGGCACCGGCAATGATAAAAAGACGGTGGCGCCTGCATCAGATTCTATAGTAGGTAATGGCTGGTTGGAGAACACTAGGGACGGTTAATATTAGTTGAGTGATTGATGAAGTAAAATATTTTTATGTTTAATTTGAATAATTCATGCCCTAAAGAGTAGAGACAAGCATGTTGTTGGGTTTTTGGGCTCCCTTCCTATATAGAGAAAAAGCCCAAATACTAGTATCCAATCCCATGAATAGTTGAAGTGGCTGAGGTGAGTTAGGGTTGAGTGAGAGAGAGGTCATTTTGCAAGAGAACACCAAACACTAGAGAGAAGAGAAGAGAGAAAGTTATTTTCGCACAAACACAAAGCTGTCTCTGTAAATTGGTCACTTCAGATTCGTTAACCGTTGGATCGAGCTCAAATCTGGACAGTGTGTTTTACACATCAGGTTCTTTGATTTCACCGTTCAGATCTTCAATTCAAAATTTGTAGCTAGAGATATTGGCCACGCATAGTAGCTCTATTTTTGTGGTATTTTCATCTTCTTGTTCTTGTTTTGTAAACTTTGAAGCTTGGGTTGTTTGGCTTGTTGTATGCACGTTTTGTGCAGTAATTTATGGCTCTCTTGTACCCTATTTTTCATCATAGTGAAGCTATATCCTGGTCTTGGAGACTCGTGATTTTTATTTCTCTCATTGAGGAGGTTTTTCACGTTAAAAATCTTGGTGTGTTAGCTTGTTTCTATTTCCTGGTTTATGTGATTTTTCCGCTGCTATTGGGTATTATTGTGCTGGTGTTAATACTTGTGGTGAGTGGATATTATTGCTCCTCTAATTCTTGCAAGTAGGGAATTATGTTTTATTCATATCAATTGGTATCAGAGCTCAGTTTTGGGTATTTGGTTATAAGTTGCTTGAAAGATGGAGGCAAATAATTCTACTAGAATGATAAGTTTGAATGGCACTAATTACCATCTATGGAAGGTCAAATGAAAGATTTGTTGTTTGAAAAAAATCTACAATTACCCGTATTCTCTACACAAAAATCAGAATCTAAAACAGATGAAGAATGAGAGTTTGAACCACATGCTATATTAGAATATATTCTAGTTTACTTTTTAAAAAGTAGACGTCATCCTATTTTACTATAATATTATTTGTAGTGTAGAATGTGATACCTTTTCCTGCACCACTCTTGTTTGAGTAGATAGATGCTAGTGCAGGCACGACAGTGACTGCTATCTGAAATCTAAATAAGAGTACGGTTAATATGTCTAAAAGTAAGAACTTCACATGGTCAATTTGATTGAGGTCAAGATGAATAATTATTTAAGATAAGAATATATTCTAATATAGCATGCAGTTTGTAATAAAAATATATTATTAATTACCGCAAGAAAAATACCGAGAATGCCAAATACGCAGTGGGCCAAAATCTGAATGACGGTGGAAGCCGGATGAGTATCGAATAAATCATGGATATGGAGCCGCTCATCCTTAGCAAGATTGATAACGCAAACTGACATGGTTAAGCCACCAGCCAAAATAAAATTTCCAATTCCCCAAAGGTTTTGGCGGCACCAACTGTGTGTCCAATGGGCTCTACAGCCAAGGACGTAACACCCATAACCATCCAAGTTATTATAATACCCCGAGCTCCAAATCTGCGGGCTGTGATTAATAATGTATGAACCCCAGGCTGTAGAAGGGGCCCATCGTACACATCCCTTAGCATCCAATAAGAGATATACCAAAAAAATCCGTACCAATCCAACCAGCTCAATGCCTCAATCGTTATCACCCATAACATGGGCTTTTTAAGGCCCTTTATGGCTCCTATAATTTCCCATAAGCATGTAACCACCGGGTATCAATCATCCTCCTCTTCCCCCTCATGTGTCTCCTCCTCAAGTAATGCCGGCTTATCCCAGATGAAGTATAGAACCATAGTTTTTAAAGAAAGTAGAAGGAGGATCGCTGAGAATAATACGCTTTTCACCCATATGCAGTAGTCATCAGAGTGGCATGCTTTTGTCGCCAGTAATCGGAACGTATGCACGAACACAGAGAAGAAACCCATCAGGTTTTCTACTGCCATGAAGAATGTGGAGAACGTGTTTGTCATTGTGATCTTCCATTCGTCGCGGCTGGCAAGGTCAATAAGGAAGGCTTGGCAGGAGGCCTTGGTCAACACGATCGAGGCATCCAACATCCAGAACCTGATCGTAAAAGTGACTATGGCGCGTGGCAGAATTTTCTTGGAGAGGTCGTCACCAAAGGCATAGCCGATGTCTGCGGCGAAGCCTCTCGCCAAAAGAGCTATGGTTATGGAGATGGCACCGGCAATGATAAAAAGACGGTGGCGCCTGCATCAGATTCTATAGTAGGCAATGGCTGGTTGGAGAACAAAGCTACAAAAGGGTCCGCCAATCCAAACGAAAGAAATCTATCTGTCCGGCACTCTGAGAATGTGGTAAATGGGTGGTAGCCAAAACATCTGTATAGCCGAAATAAAGTAGAGTCCAATGGAGATGCAGGCTACTGTAAATAGCTTCCAAACTGAGCATGGCTGTGGCAGTGGTGTCCCAGATTCCAGCTGCACTGGTGAACTATTCATGACTATGTAGTATTTTTTGCTAAACACACAAGAGAAAGGAATAAAATCCAGATTTTTTTACGAGTGCATTATGAGTTTTTAAGCTTGTTGCATCATTTTAATATATAAGTTTAGCTGGAATAAATCGCATCACATCAATTTACTACATAAGGCTGAAGATCACATTACTGGAATTTTTCCAAACTAGGGTTGGTGATAGTATGCATCAAGCTTTCAATTTAATTGTTTAATTTTGATTATTTTTCTTTTTCTATTTATAGTATTGGGTTTGGGCAGTTAGATTATTCTATTCTATGTGTGTGGTCCCAAACGGTTAGATTATTAGATGAACAGAATTGTGTCATGTAATGAATTTAACGGCCTAAGCACGCTGTAATTATGAATAAGGTTCATAGCACAGAATGAATTTTGATCTTATATTTATGCCTGCGTTCAATTTTATTATATTTGTTTAGCCAACTCGTGGTTTTGTCGGGGTGAGAGAAAAAAACAGTATCAGATGCAATACAAATAGTAACATATTGAATTATTGATGCAGTTACATACATAAAAAAGAAAAAAAACAGAACACTAAACACTAAGGACGGTTAATATTAGTTGAGTGATTGATGAAGTAAAATATTTTTATGTTTAATTTGAATAATTCATGCCCTAAAGAGTAGAGACAAGCATGTTGTTGGGTTTTTGGGCTCCCTTCCTATATAGAGAAAAAGCCCAAATACTAGTATCCAATCTCATGAATAGTTGAAGTGGCTGAGGTGAGTTAGGGTTGAGTGAGAGAGAGGTCATTTTGCAAGAGAACACCAAACACTAGAGAGAAGAGAAGAGAAAAAGTTATTTTCGTACAAACACAATGCTGTCTCTGTAAATTGGTCACTTCAGATTCGTTAACCGTTGGATCGAGCTCAAATCTGGACAGTGTGTTCTACACATCTAGTTCTTTGATTTTACCGTTCGGATCTTCAATTTGACATTTGTAGCTGGAGATATTGGCCACGCACAGTAGCTCTATTTTTGTGGTATTTTCATCTTCTTGTTCTTGTTTTGTAAACTTTGAAGCTTGGGTTGTTTGGCTTGTTGTATGCACGTTTTGTGCAGTAATTTTGTTACTCTATTGTACCCTATTTTTCATCATAGTGAAGCTATATTCTGGTCTTGGAGACTCGTGGTTTTTACTTCTCTCATTGAAGAGGTTTTCCACGTTAAAAATCTTGGTGTGTTAGCTTGTTTCTATTTCCTGGTTTATGTGATTTTTCCGCTGCTATTGGGTATTATTGTGCTGGTGTTAATACTTGTGGTAAGTGGATATTGTTGCTCCTCTAATTCTTGCAAGTAGGGAATTATGTTTTATTCATATCAGTTAGTATCAGAGCTCAGTTTTGGGTATTTGGTTATAACTTGCTTGAAAGATGGAGGCAAATAATTCTACTAGAATGATAAGTTTGAATGGCACTAATTACCATCTATGGAAGGTCAAATGAAAGATTTGTTGTTTGAAAAAAATCTACATTTACCCGTATTCTCTACACAAAAATCAGAATCTAAAACAGATGAAGAATGGGAGTTTGAACCACATGCTATATTAGAATATATTCTAGTTTACTTTTTAAAAAGTAGACGTCATCCTATTTTACTATAATATTATTTGTAGTGTAGAATGTGATACCTTTTCCTGCACCACTCTTGTTTGAGTAGATAGATGCTAGTGCAGGCACGACAGTGACTGCTATCTGAAATCTAAATAAGAGTATGGTTAATATGTCTAAAAGTAAGAACTTCACATGGCCAATTTGATTGAGGTCAAGATGAATAATTATTTAAGATAAGAATATATTCTAATATAGCATGCAATTTGTAATAAAAATATATTATTAATTACCGCAAGGAAAATACAGAGAATGCCAAATACGCAGTGGGCCAAAATCTGAATGACGGTGGAAGCCGGATGAGTATCGAATAAATCATGGATATGGAGACGCTTATCCTTAGCAAGCTTGCTAAGGCAAACTGTCATGGTTAAGCCACCATCCAAAATAAAATTTCCAATTCCCCAAAGGTTTTGGCGCCACCAACTGTGCGTCAAATGGGCTCTACAGCCAAGGACATAACACCCATAACCATCCAAGTTATTATAAGACCCCGAGCTCCAAATCCGCAGGCTGTGATTAATAATGTATGAACCCCAGGCTGCAGAGGGGGCCCATCGTACACATCCGTTAGCATCCAATAAAAGATATACCAAAAAAATCCGTACCAAGCCAACCAGCTCAATGCTCAATCGCTATCACCCATAACATGGGCTTTTTAAGGCCCTTTATGGCTCCTATAATTTCCCATAAGCATGTAACCACCGGGTATCAATCATCCTCCTCTTCTCCCTCATGTGTCTCCTCCTCAAGTAATGCCGGCTTAACCCAGATGAAGTATAGAACCATAGTTTTCAAAGAAAGTAGAAGGAGGATCGCTGAGAATAATACGCTTTTCACCCATATGCAGTAGTCGTCAGAGTGGCACGCTTTTGTCGCCGGAAATGGGAACGTATGCACGAACACAGCGATGAAACCCATCAGGTTTTCCACTGCAATGAAGAATGTGGAGAACGTGTTTGTCAATGTTCACTCCTAAGAAAAAATCCTTTCAAAAATGAAGAAGCGAAAGAGCACACAGAAAATGAAAAGAAAAAATTTTAGTTAGGAGTCCGGGTTCCTTCCTATAAGTAGAAGGAAGGGAGCAAAGGAAGTATTCCGCCGGTCATCTGTCAAACCTCTCGCATTTCGGAAATGCTTTCAGGAAGGGTGCCCCTACATTGGTTTCAACTGTTCAGACTGACTTTTAAGGGCACTTAAACCATACTTGAATGGAAATCTCTTCAGTCTTCGGCAGGAGGAGAAGTGGATTCCCTTCCAAAGAGATCTTCCGTTCGTCGTGGTTGGCAAGGTCAATAAGGAAGGCTTGACAGGAGGCCTTGGTCAACACGATCGAGGCATCCAACATCCAGAACCTGATCGTAAAAGTGACTATGGCGCGTGGCAGAATTTTCTTGGAGAGGTCGTCGCCAAAAGAGCTATGGTTATGGAGATGGCACCGGCAATGATAAAAAGACGGTGGCGCCTGCATTAGATTCTATAGTAGGTAATGGCTGGTTGGAGAACCAAGCTACAAAAGGGTCCGCCAATCCAAATGAAAAAAATCTATCTGTCCGGCACTCCGAGAATGTGGTAAATGGGTGGTAGCCAAAACATCTGTATAGCCGAAATAAAGTAGATTCCAATGGAGATGCAGGCTATTGTAAATAGCTTCCAAATTGAGCATGGCTGTACCGGTGGTGTCTCAGATTTCAGCTGCACTGATGAACTACTCATGACTATGTAGTATTTTTTGCTAAACACACAAGAGAAAGGAATAAAATCCAGATTTTTTTACGAGTGCATTATGAGTTTTTAAGCTTGTTGCATCAGTTTAATATATAAGTTTAGCTGGAATAAATCGCATCACATCAATTTACTACAAAAGGCTGAAGATCACATTACTGGAATTTTTACAAACTAGGGTTGGTGACAGTATGCATCAAGCTTTCAATTTAATTGTTTAATTTTGATTATTTTTCTTTTTCTATTTATAGTATTGGGTTTGGGCAGTTAGATTATTCTATTCTATGGGTGTGGTCCCAAACGGTTAGATTATTAGATGAACAGAATTGTGTCATGTAATGAATTTAACGGCCTAAGCACGCTGTAATTATGAATAAGGTTAATAGCACAGAATGAATTTTGATCTTATATATTTATGCCTACGTTCAATTTTATTATATTATGTTTAGCCAACTCGTGGTTTTGTCGGGGTGAGAGAAAAAAATAGTATCAGATGCAATACAATTAGTAACATATTGAATTATTGATGCAGTTACATACGTAAAAAAAGAAAAAAATAACAGAACACTAAACACTAGGGACGGTTATTATTAGTTGAGTGATTGATGAAGTAAAATATTTTTATGTTTAATTTGAATAATTTATGCCATAAAGAGTAGAGACAAGCATGCTGTTGGGTTTTTGGGCTCCCCTCCTATATAGAGATAAAGCCCAAATAGTAGTATCCAATCCCATGAATAGTTGAAGTGGCTGAGGTGAGTTAGGGTTGAGTGAGAGAGAGGTCATTTTGCAAGAGAACACCAAACACTAGAGAGAAGAGAAGAGAGAAAGTTATTTTCGCACAAACACAAAGCTGTCTCTGTAAATTGGTCACTTCAGATTCGTTAACCGTTGGATCGAGCTCAAATCTGGACAGTGTGTTCTACGCATAGTAGCTCTATTTTTGTGGTATTTTCATCTTCTTGTTCTTGTTTTGTAAGCTTTGAAGCTTGGGTTGTTTGGCTTGTTGTATGCACGTTTTGTGCAGTAATTTGTGACTCTCTTGTACCCTATTTTTCATCATAGTGAAGCTATATCCTGGTCTTGGAGACTCATGATTTTTACTTCTCTCATTGAGGAGGTTTTCCACGTTAAAAATCTTGGTGTGTTAGCTTGTTTCTATTTCCTGGTTTATGTGATTTTTCCGCTGCTATTGGGTATTATTGTGCTGGTGTTAATACTTGTGGTGTGGTGGATATTGTTGCTCCTCTAATTCTTGCAAGTAGGGATTGGTATCAGAGCTCAGTTTTGGGTATTTGGTTATAACTTTCCTGGTTTATGTGATTTTTCCGCTGCTATGGGTATTATTGTGCTGGTGTAATACTTGTGGTGAGTGGATATTGTTGCTCCCTCTAATTCTTGCAAGTAGGGAATTATATTTTATTCATATCAATTGGTATCAGAGCTCAGTTTTGGGTATTGGTTATAACTTGCTTGAAAGATGGAGGCAAATAATTCTACTAGAATGATAAGTTTGAATGGCACTAATTACCATCTATGGAAGGTCAAATGAAAGATTTGTTTGAAAAAATCTACATTTACCGTATTCTCTACACAAAAATCAGAATCTAAAACAGATGAAGAATGGGAGTTTGAACCACATGCTATATAGAATCTAGTTTACTTTTAAAAAGTAGGCGCATCCTATTTTACTATAATTATTGTAGTGTAGAATGTGATACCTTTTCCTGCACCACTCTTGTTGAGTAGATAGATGCTAGTGCAGGCACGACAGTGCTGCTATCTGAAATCTAAATAAGAGTACGGTTAATGTCTAAAAGTAAGAACTTCACATGGTCAATTTGATTGAGGTCAAGAATAAAAAGAAAGATATATAAAAAATAAATTAATTACCGCAAGGAAAATACCGAGAATGCCAAATGTGGGCCAAAATCTGAATGACGGTGGAAGCCGGATGAGATCGAATAAATCATGGATATGGAGCCGCTCATCCTTAGCAAGCTTGCTAAGGCAAACTGTCATGGTTAAGCCACCACCAAAATAAAATTTCCAATTCCCCAAAGGTTTTGGCGCCACCAACTGTGCGTCCAATGGGCTCTACAGCCAAGGACGTAACACCATAACCATCCAAGTTATTATAAGACCCCGAGCTCCAAATCCGCGGCTGTGATAATGTATGAACCCCAGGCTGCAGAGGGGGCCCATCGTACACATCCCTTAGCATCCAATAAGAGATATACCAAAAAAATCGTACCAAGCCAACCAGCTCAATGCCTCAATCGCTATCACCCATAACATGGGCTTTTTAAGGCCCTTATGGCTCCTATAATTTCCCATAAGCATGTAACCACCGGGTATCAATCATCCTCCTCTTCCCCCTCATGTGTCTCCTCCTCAAGTAATGCCGGCTTAACCCAGATGAAGTATAGAACCATAGTTTTCAAAGAAAGTAGAAGGAGGATCGCTGAGAATAATACGCTTTTCACCCATATGCAGTAGTCGTCAGAGTGGCATGCTTTTGTCGCCGGAAATTGGAACGTATGCACGAACACAGAGAAGAAACCCATCAGGTTTTCCACTGCCATGAAGAATGTGGAGAACGTTTTGTCAATGTGATCTTCCGTTCGTCGCGGCTGCAAGGTCAATAAGGAAGGCTTGGCAGGAGGCCTTGGTCAACACGATCGAGGCATCCAACATCCAGAACCTGATCGTAAAAGTGACTATGGCGCGTGGCAGAATATTCTTGGAGAGGTCGTCGCCAAAGGCATAGCCGATGTCTGCGGCGAAGCCTATCGCCAAAAGAGCTATGGTTATGGAGATGGCACCGGCAATGATAAAAAGACGGTGGTGCCTGCATCAGATTCTATAGTAGGTAATGGCTGGTTGGAGAACAAAGCTACAAAAGGGTCCGCCAATCCAAACGAAAGAAATCTATCTGTCCGGCACTCCGAGAATGTGGTAAATGGGTGGTAGCCAAAACATCTGTATAGCCGAAATAAAGTAGAGTCCAATGGAGATGCAGGGCTACTGTAAAGCTTCCAAATTGAGCATGGCTGGCCGGTGGTGTCCCAGATTCCAGCTGCACTGGTGAACTACTCATGACTATGTAGTATTTTTTGCTAAACACACAAGAGAAAGGAATAAAATCCAGATTTTTTTACGAGTGCATTATGAGTTTTTAAGCTTGTTGCATCAGTTTAATATATAAGTTTAGCTGGAATAAATCGCATCACATCAATTTACTACATAAGGATGAATATCACTTTACTGGAATTTTTCCAAACTAGGGTTGGTGATAGTATGCATCAAGCTTTCAATTTAATTGTTTAATTTCAATTATTTTTCTTTTTCTATTTATAGTATTGGATTTGGGCGGTTAGATTATTCTATTCTATGGGTATGGTCCCAAACGGTTAGATTATTAGATGAACAGAATTGTGTCATGTAATGAATTTAACGGCCTAAGCACGTTGTAATTATGAATAACGTTCATAGCACAGAATGAATTTTGATCTTATATATTTATGTTTGCGTTCAATTTTACTATATTATGTTTAGCCAACTCGTGGTTTTGTCGAGGTGAGAGAAAAAAATAGTATCAGATGCAATACAAATAGTAACATATTGAATTATTGATGCAGTTACATACATAAAAAAGAAAAAATAACAGAACACTAAACACTAGGGACGGTTAATATTAGTTGAGTGATTGATGAAGTAAATTTTTTATGTTTAATTTGAATAATTCATGCCCTAAAGAGTAGAGACAAGCATGCTGTTGGGTTTTTGGGCTCCCTTCCTATAGAGAAAAAGCCCAAATACTAGTATCCAATCCTGAATAGTTGAAGTGGCTGAGGTGAGTTAGGTTGAGTGAGAGAGAGGTCATTTGCAAGAGAACACCAAACACTAGAGAGAAGAAAGAGAGAAAGTTATTTTCGCACAAACACAAAGCTGTCTCTGTAAATTGGTCACTTCAGATTCGATTAACCGTTGGATCGATCAAATCTGACAGTGTGTTCTACACATTGGTTCTTTGATTTTACCGTTCGGATCTTCAATTCGACATTTGTAGCAGGAGATAGCCACGCATAGTAGCTCTATTTTGTGGTATTTTCATCTTCTTGTTCTTGTTTTGTAAGCTTTGAAGCTTGGGTTGTTTGGCTTCTTGTATGCACATTTTGTGCAGTAATTTGTGACTCTCTTGTACCCTATTTTTTATCATAGTGAAGCTATATCCTGGTCTTGGAGACTCGTGATTTTTACTTCTCTCATTGAGGAGGTTTTCCACGTTAAAAATCTTGGTGTGTTAGCTTGTTTCTATTTCCTGGTTTATGTGATTTTTCCGCTGCTATTGGGTATTATTGTGCTGGTGTTAATACTTGTGGTGAGTGGATATTGTTGCTCGTCTAATTCTTGCAAGTAGGGAATTATGTTTTATTCATATCAATTGGTATCAGAGCTCAGTTTTGGGTATTTGGTTATAACTTGCTTGAAAGATGGAGGCAAATAATTCTACTAGAATGATAAGTTTGAATGACACTAATTACCATCTATGGAAGGTCAAATGAAAGATTTGTTGTTTGACAAAAATCTACATTTACCCGTATTCTCTACACAAAAATCAGAATCTAAAACAGATGAAGAATGGGAGTTTGAACCACATGCTATATTAGAATATATTCTAGTTTACTTTTTAAAAAGTAGACGTCATCCTATTTTACTATAAATATTATTTGTAGTGTAGAATGTAATACCTTTTCCTGCACCACTCTTGTTTGAGTAGATAGATGCTAGTGCAGGCACGACAGTGATTGCTATCTGAAATCTAAATAAGAGTACGATTAATATGTCTAAAAGTAAGAACTTCACATGGTCAATTTGATTGAGGTCAAGATGAATAATTATTTAAGATAAGAATATATTCTAATATAGCATGATATTTGTAATAAATATATTATTAATTACCGCATGAAAAATACCGAGAATGCCAAATACACAGTGGGCCAAAATCTGAATGACGGAGGAAGCCGGATGAGTATTGAATAAATCATGGATATGGAGCCGCTCATCCTTAGCAAGCTTGCTAAGGCAAACTGTCATGGTTAAGCCACCAGCCTAAATAAAATTTCCAATTCCCCAAAGGTTTTGGCGCCACCAACTGTGCGTCCAATGGGCTCTACAGCCAAGGACGTAACACCCATAACCATCCAAGTTATTATAAGACCCCGAACTCCAAATCCGCGGACTGTGATTAATAATGTATAAACCCCAGGCTGCAGAGGGGGCCCATCGTACACATCCCTTAGCATCCAATAAGAGATATACCAAAAAAATCCGTACCAAGCCAACCAGCTCAATGCCTCAATCGCTATCACCCATAACATGGGCTTTTTAAGGCCCTTTATGGCTCCTATAATTTCCCATAAGCATGTAACCATCGGGTATCAATCATCCTCCTCTTCCCCCTCATGTGTCTCCTCCTCAAGTAATGCCGGCTTATCCCAGATAAAGTATAGAACCATAGTTTTCAAAGAAAGTAGAAGGAGGATCGCTGAGAATAATACGCTTTTCACCCATATGCAGTAGTCATCAGAGTGGCATGCTTTTGTCGCCGGAAATGGGAACGTATGCACGAACACAGAGAAGAAACCCATAAGGTTTTTCACTGCCATGAAAAATGTGGAGAACGTATTTGTCAATGTGATCTTCCGTTCGTCGCGGCTGGCAAGGTCAATAAGGAAGGCTTGGCAGGAGGCCTTGGTCAACACGATCGAGGCATCCAACATCCAGAACCTGATCGTAAAAGTGACTATGGCGCGTGGCAGAATTTTCTTGGAGAGGTCGTCGCCAAAAGAGCTATGGTTATGGAGATGGCACCGGCAATGATAAAAAGACGGTGGCGCCTGCATCAGATTCTATAGTAGGTAATGTCTGGTTGGAGAACAAAGCTACAAAAGGGTCCGCCAATCCAAACGAAAGAAATCTATCTGTCCGGCACTCCGAGAATGTGGTAAATGGGTGGTAGCCAAAACATCTGTATAGCCGAAATAAAGTAGAGTCCAATGGAGATGCAGGCTACTGTAAATAGCTTCCAAATTGAGCATGGCTGTGCCGGTGGTGTCCCAGATTCTAGCTGCACTGGTGAACTACTCATGACTATGTAGTATTTTTTGCTAAACACACAAGAGAAAGGAATAAAATCCAGATTTTTTTACGAGTGCATTATGAGTTTTTAAGCTTGTTGCATCATTTTTAATATATAAGTTTAGCTGGAATAAATCGCATCACATCAATTTACTACATAAGGCTGAAGATCACATTATTGGAATTTTTCCAAACTAGGGTTGGTGATAGTATGCATTAAGCTTTCAATTTAATTGTTTAATTTCGATTACTTTTCTTTTTCTATTTATAGTATTGGGATTGGGCGGTTAGATTATTCTATTCTATGGGTGTGGTCCCAAACGGTTAGATTATTAGATGAACAGAATTGTGTCATGTAATGAATTTAACGGCCTAAGCATGCTGTAATTATGAATAAGGTTCATAGCACAGAATGAATTTTGATCTTATATATTTATGCCTGCGTTCAATTTTATTATATTATGTTTAGCCAACTCATGGTTTTGTCGGGGTGAGAGAAAAAAACAATATCAGGTGCAATACAAATAGTAACATATTGAATTATTGATGCAGTTACATACATAAAAAAATAACAGAACACTAAACACTAGGGACGGTTAATATTAGTTTGAGTGATTGATGAAGTAAATATTTTTATGTTTAATTTGAATAATTCATGCCCTAAAGAGTAGAGACAAGCATGCTATTGGGTTTTTGGGCTCCCTTCCTATATAGAAAAAGCCCAAATACTAGTATCCAATCCCATGAATAGTTGAAGTGGCTGAGGTGAGTTAGGGTTGAGTGAGAGAGAGGTCATTTTGCAAGAGAACACCAAACACTAGAGAGAAGAGAGAGAGAAAGTTATTTTCGCACAAACACAAAGCTGTCTCTGTAAATTGGTCACTTCAGATTCGTTAACCGTTGGATCGAGCTCAAATCTGGACTGTGTTCTACACATCTGGTTCTTTATTTCACCGTTCATTCAATTCGACATTTTAGCTGGAGATATTGGCCACGCATAGTAGCTCTATTTTTGTGGTATTTTCATCTTCTTGTTCTTGTTTTGTAAACTTTGAAGCTTGGGTTGTTTGGCTTGTTGTATGCACGTTTTGTGCAGTAATTTTGTGACTCTCTTGTACCCTATTTTTCATCATAGTGAAGCTATATTCTGGTCTTGGAGACTCGTGGTTTTTACTTCTCTCATTGAGGAGGTTTTCCACGTTAAAAAATCTTGGTGTGTTAGCTTGTTTCTATTTCCTGCTTTATGTGATTTTTCCGCTGCTATTGGGTATTATTGTGCTGGTGTTAATACTTGTGGTGAGTGGATATTGTTGCTCCTCTAATTCTTGCAAGTAGGAATTATGTTTTATTCATATCAATTGGTATCAGAGCTCAGTTTTGGGTATTTGGTTATAACTTGCTTGAAAGATGGAGGCAAATAATTCTACTAGAATGATAAGTTTGAATGGCACTAATTACCATCTATGGAAGGGCAAAATGAAAGATTTGTTGTTTGACAAAAATCTACATTTACCCGTATTCTCTACACAAAAATCAGAATCTAAAACAGATAAGAATGGGAGTTTGAACCACATGCTATATTAGAATATTCTAGTTTACTTTTTAAAAAGTAGACGTCATCCTATTTTACTATAATATTATTTGTAGTGTAGAATGTGATACCTTTTCCTGCACCACTCTTGTTTTGAGATAGATGCTAGTGCAGGCACGACAGTGACTGCTATCTGAAATCTAATAAGAGTACGGTTAATATGTCTAAAAGTAAAACTTCACATGGTCAATTTGATTGAGGTCAAGATGAATATTATTTAAGATAAGAATATATTCTAATATAGCATGCAATTTGTAATAAAAATTATTAATTACCGCAAGAAAATACCGAGAATGCCAAATACGCAGTGGGCCAAAATCTAATGACGTGGAAGCCGGATGAGTATCGAATAAATCATGGATATGGAGCCGCTCATCCTTAGCAAGCTTGCTAAGGCAAACTGTCATGTTAAGCCACCAGCAAATAAAATTTCCAATTCCCCAAAGGTTTTGGCGCCACCAACTGTGCGTCCAATGGGCTCTACAGCCAAGGACGTAACACCCATAACCATCCAAGTTATTATAAGACCCCGAGCTCCAAATCCGCGGGCTGTGATTAATAATGTATGAACCCCAGGCTGCAGAGGGGGCCCATCGTACACATCCCTTAGCATCCAATAAGAGATATACCAAAAAAATCCGTACCAAGCCAACCAGCTCAATGCCTCAATCGCTATCACCCATAACATGGGCTTTTTAAGGCCCTTTATGGCTCCTATAATTTCCCATAAGCATGTAACCACCGGGTATCAATCATCCTCCTCTTCCCCCTCATGTGTCTCCTCCTCAAGTAATGCCGGCTTATCCCAGATGAAGTATAGAACCATAGTTTTCAAAGAAAGTAGAAGGAGGATCGCTGAGAATAATACGCTTTTCACCCATATGCAGTAGTCAGAGTGGCATGCTTTTGTCTCCGTGAATGGGAACGTATTTTCGTAATTCACGAACACAGAGAAGTAACCCATCAGGTTTCCCACTGCCATGAAGAATGTGGAGAACGTGTTTGCCAGTCTGATCTTCCGTTCGTCGCGGCTGGCAAGGTCAATAAGGAAGGCTTGGCAGGAGGCCTTGGTCAACACGATCGAGGCATCCAACATCCAGAACCTGATCGTAAAAGTGACTATGGTGCGTGGCAGAATTTTCTTGGAGAGGTTGTCGCCAAAGGCATAGCCGATGTCTGCGGCGAAGCCTATCGCCAAAAGAGCTATGGTGATGGAGATGGCACCGGCAATGATAAAAAGACGGTGGCGCCTGCATCAGATTCTATAGTAGGTAATGGCTGGTTGGAGAACAAAGCTACAAAAGGGTCCGCCAATCCAAACGAAAGAAATCTATCTGTCCGGCACTCCAAGAATGTGGTAAATGGGTGGTAGCCAAAACATCTGTATAGCCGAAATAAAGTAGAGTCCAATGGAGATGCAGGCTACTGTAAATAGCTTCCAAATTGAGCATGGCTGTGCCAGTGGTGTCCCAGATTCCAGCTGCACTGGTGAACTATTCATGACTATGTAGTATTTTTGCTAAACACACAAGAGAAAGGAATAAAATCCAGATTTTTTTACGAGTGCATTATGAGTTTTTAAGCTTGTTGCATCATTTTAATATATAAGTTTAGCTGGAATAAATCATATCACATCAATTTACTACATAAGGCTGAAGATCACATTACTGGAATTTTTCCAAACTAGGGTTGGTGATAGTATGCATCAAGCTTTCAATTTAATTGTTTAATTTCGATTATTTTTCTTTTTCTATTTATAGTATTGGGTTTGGGCGGTTAGATTATTCTATTCTATGGGTGTGGTCCCAAACGGTTAGATTATTAGATGAACAGAATTGTGTCATGTAATGAATTTAACGGCCTAAGCACGCTGTAATTATGAATAAGGTTCATAGCACAGAATGAATTTTGATCTTATATATTTATGCCTGCGTTCAATTTTATTATATTATGTTTAGCCAACTCGTGGTTTTGTCGGGGTGAGAGAAAAAAACAGTATCAGATGCAATACAAATAGTAACATATTGAATTATTGATGCAGTTACATACATAAAAAAAAAAAAACAGAACACTAAACACTAGGGACGGTTAATATTAGTTGAGTGATTGATGAAGTAAAATATTTTTATGTTTAATTTGAATAATTCATGCCCTAAAGAGTAGAGACAAGCATGCTGTTGGGTTTTTGGGCTCCCTTCCTATATAGAGAAAAAGCCCAAATACTAGTATCCAATCTCATGAATAGTTGAAGTGGCTGAGGTGAGTTAGGGTTGAGTGAGAGAGAGGTCATTTTGCAAGAGAACACCAAACACTAGAGAGAAGAGAAGAGAGAAAGTTATTTTCGCACAAACACAAAGCTGTCTCTGTAAATTGGTCACTTCAGATTCGTTAACTGTTGGATCGAGGTCAAATCTGGACAGTGTGTTCTACACATCTAGTTCTTTGATTTCACCATTCGGATCTTCAATTCGACATTTGTAGCTGGAGATATTGGCCACGCACAGTAGCTCTGTTTTTGTGGTATTTTCATCTTCTTGTTCTTGTTTTGTAAACTTTGAAGCTTGGGTTGTTTGGCTTGTTGTGCACGTTTTGTGCAGTAATTTTGTGACTCTCTTGTACCCTATTTTTCATCATAGTGAAGCTATATTCTGGTCTTGGAGACTCGTGATTTTTACTTCTCTCATTGAGGAGGTTTTCACGTTAAAAATCTTGGTGTGTTAGCTTGTTTCTCATTCCTGGTTTATGTGATTTTTCCGCTGCTATTGGGTATTATTGTGCTGGTGTTAATACTTGTGGTGAGTGGATATTGTTGCTCCTCTAATTCTTGCAAGTAGGGAATTATGTTTTATTCAAATCAATTGGTATCAAAGCTCAGTTTTGGGTATTTGGTTATAACTTGCTTGAAAGATGGAGGCAAATAATTCTACTAGAATGATAAGTTTGAATGGCACTAATTACCATCTATGGAAGGGCAAAATGAAAGATTTGTTGTTTGTAAAAAAATCTACATTTACCCGTATTCTCTACACAAAAATCAGAATCTAAAACAGATGAAGAATGGGAGTTTGAACCCCATGCTATATTAGAATATATTCTAGTTTACTTTTTAAAAAGTAGACGTCATCCTACTTTACTATAATATTATTAGTAGTATAGAATGTGATACCTTTTCCTACACCACTCTTATTTGAGTAGATAAATGCTAGTGCAGGCACGACAGTGACTGCTATCTGAAATCTAAATAAGAGTACGGTTAATATGTCTAAAAGTAAGAACTTCACATGGTCAATTTAATTGAGGTCAAGATGAATAATTATTTAAGATAAGAATATATTCTAATATAGCATGCAATTTGTAATAAAAATATATTATTAATTACCGCAAGAAAAATACCGAGAATGCCAAATACGCAGTGGGCCAAAATCTGAATGACGGTGGAAGCCGGATGAGTATCGAATAAATCATGGATATGGAGCCGATCATCCTTAGCAAGCTTGCTAAGGCAAACTGTCATGGTTAAGCCACCAGCCAAAATAAAATTTCCAATTCCCCAAAGGTTTTGGCGCCACCAACTGTGCGTCCAATGGGCTCTACAGCCAAGGACGTAACACCCATAACCATCCAAGTTATTATAAGACCCGAGCTCCAAATCCGCGGGCTGTGATTAATAATGTATGAACCCAGGCTGCAGAGGGGCCCATCGTACACATCCCTTAGCATCCAATAAGAGATATACCAAAAAAATCTGTACCAAGCCAACCTGCTCAATGCCTCAATCGCTATCACCCATAACATGGGATTTTTAAGGCCCTTTTTGGCTCCTATAATTTCCCATAAGCATGTAACCACCGGGTATCAATCATCCTCCTCTTCCCCCTCATGTGTCTCCTCCTCAAGTAATGCGGCTTATCCCAGATGAAGTATAGAACCATAGTTTTCAAAGAAAGTAGAAGGATCACTGAGAATAATACGCTTTTCACCCATATGCATAGTCGTCAGAGTGGCATGCTTTTGTCGCCGGAAATGGGAACGTATGCACGAACACAGGGAAGAAACCCATCAGGTTTTCCACTGCCATGAAGAATGTGGAGAACGTGTTTGTCAATGTGATCTTCCGTTCGTCGCGGCTGGCAAGGTCAATAAGGAAGGCTTGGCAGGAGGCCTTGGTCAACACGATCGAGGCATCCAACATCCAGAACCTGATCGTAAAAGTGACTATGGCGCGTGGCAGAATTTTCTTGGAGAGGTCATCGCCAAAAGAGCTATGGTTATGGAGATGGCACCGGCAATGATAAAAAGACGGTGGCGCCTGCATCAGATTCTATAGTAGGTAATGGCTGGTTGGAGAACAAAGCTACAAAAGGGTCCGCCAATCCAAACGAAAAAATCTATCTGTCCGGCACTCCGAGATGTGTAAATGGGTGGTAGCCAAAACATCTGTATAGCCGAAATAAAGTAGAGTCCAATGGAGATGCAGGCTATGTAAATAGCTTCCAAATTGAGCATGGCTGTACCGGTGGTGTCCAGATTCCAGCTGCACTGGTGAACTACTCATGACTATGTAGTATTTTTTGCTAAACACACAAGAAAAGGAATAAAATCCAGATTTTTTACGAGTGCATTATGAGTTTTTAAGCTTGTTGCATCAGTTTAATATATAAGTTTAGCTGGAATAAATCGCATCACATCAATTTACTACATAGGCTGAAGATCACATTACTGGAATTTTTCCAAACTAGGGTTGGTGATAGTATGCATCAAGCTTTCAATTTAATTGTTTAATTTCGATTATTTTTCTTTTTCTATTATAGTATTGGGTTTGGGCGGTTAGATTATTCTATTCTATGGGTGGTCCCAAACGGTTAGATTATTAGATGAACAGAATTGTGTCATGTAATGAATTTAACGGCCTAAGCACGCTGTAATTATGAATAAGGTTCATAGCACAGAATGAATTTTGATCTTATATTTATGTGCGTTCAATTTTATTATATTATGTTTAGCCAACTCGTGGTTTTGTCGGGGTGAGAGAAAAAAAGTATCAGATGCAATACAAATAGTAACATATTGAATTATTGATGCAGTTACATACATAAAAAAGAAAAAAATAACAGAACACTAAACACTAGGGACGGTTAATATTAGTTGAGTGATTGATGAAGTAAAATATTTTTATGTTTAATTTGAATAATTCATGCCCTAAAGAGTAGAGACAAGCATGCTGTTGGGTTTTTGGGCTCCCTTCCTATATAGAGAAAAAGCCCAAATACTAGTATCCAATCCCATGAATAGTTGAAGTGGCTGAGGTGAGTTAGGGTTGAGTGAGAGAGAGGTCATTTTGCAAGAGAACACCAAACACTAGAGAGAAGAGAAGAGAGAAAGTTATTTTCGCACAAACATAAAGCTGTCTCTGTAAATTGGTCACTTCAGATTCGTTAACCGTTGGATCGAGCTCAAATCTGTACAGTGTGTTCTACACATCTGGTTCTTTGATTTAACCGTTCGGATCTTCAATTCGACATTTGTAGCTGGAGATATTGGCCATGCATAGTAGCTCTATTTTTGTGGTATTTTCATCTTCTTGTTCTTGTTTTGTAAGCTTTGAAGCTTGGGTTGTTTGGCTTGTTGTATGCACGTTTTGTGCAGTAATTTGTGACTCTCTTGTACCCTATTTTTCATCATAGTGAAGCTATATCCTGGTCTTGGAGACTCGTGATTTTTACTTCTCTCATTGAGGAGGTTTTCCACGTTAAAAATCTTGGTGTGTTAGCTTGTTTCTATTTCCTGGTTTATGTGATTTTTCCGCTGCTATTGGGTATTATTGTGCTGGTGTTAATACTTATGGTGAGTGGATATTTTTGCTCCTCTAATTCTTGCAAGTAGGGAATTATGTCTTATTCATATCAATTGGTATCATAGCTCAGTTTTGCGTATTTGGTTATAACTTGCTTGAAAGATGGAGGCAAATAATTCTACTAGAATGATAAGTTTGAATGGCACTAATTACCATCTATGGAAGGTCAAATGAAAGATTTGTTGTTTGACAAAAATCTACATTTACCCGTATTCTCTACACAAAAATCAGAATCTAAAACAGATGAAGAATGGGAGTTTGAACCACATGCTATATTAGAATATATTCTAGTTTACTTTTTAAAAAGTAGACGTCATCCTATTTTACTATAATATTATTTGTAGTGTAGAATGTGATACCTTTTCCTGCACCACTCTTGTTTGAGTAGATAGATGCTAGTGCAGGCACGACAGTGACTGCTATCTGAAATCTAAATAAGAGTACGGTTAATATGTCTAAAAGTAAGAACTTCACATGGTCAATTTGATTGAGGTCAAGATGAATAATTATTTAAGATAAGAATATATTCTAATATAGCATGCAATTTGTAATAAAAATATATTATTAATTACCGCAAGGAAAATACCGAGAATGCCAAATACGCAGTGGGCCAAAATCTGAATGACGGTGGAAGCCGGATGAGTATCGAATAAATCATGGATATGGAGCCGCTCATCCTTAGCAAGCTTGCTAAGGCAAACTGTCATGGTTAAGCCACTAGCCAAAATAAAATTTCCAATTCCCCAAAGGTTTTGGCGCCACCAACTGTGCGTCTAATGGGCTCTACAGCCAAGGACGTAACACCCATAACCATCCAAGTTATTATAAGACCCCGAGCTCCAAATCCGCGGGCTGTGATTAATAATGTATGAACCCTGCAGAGGGGGCCCATCATACACATCCCTTAGCATCCAATAAGAGATATACCAAAAAAATCTGTACCAAGCCAACCAGCATAATGCCTCAATCGCTATCACCCATAACATGGGCTTTTTAAGGCCCTTTATGGCTCCTATAATTTCCCATAAGCATGTAACCACCGGGTATCAATCATCCTCCTCTTCCCCTCATGTGTCTCCTCCTCAAGTAATGCCGGCTTATCCCAGATGAAGTATAGAACCATAGTTTTCAAAGAAAGTAGAAGGAGGATCGCTGAGAATAATACGCTTTTCACCCATATGCAGTAGTTCAGAGTGGCATGCTTTTGTCGCCGGAAATGAACGTATGCACGAACACAGAGAAGAAACCCATCAGGTTTTCCACTGCCATGAAGAATGTGGAGAACGTGTTTGTCAATGTGATCTTCGTTCGTCGCGGCTGGCAAGGTCAATAAGGAAGGCTTGGCAGGAGGCCTTGGTTAACACGATCGAGGCATCCAACATCCAGAACCTGATCGTAAAAGTGACTATGGCGCGTGGCAGAATTTTCTTGGAGAGGTCTCGCCAAAGGCATAGCCGATGTCTGCGGCGAAGCCTATCGCCAAAAGAGCTATGGTTATGGAGATGGCACCGGCAATGATAAAAAGACGGTGGCGCCTGCATCAGATTCTATAGTAGGTAATGGCTGGTTGGAGAACAAAGCTACAAAAGGGTCCGCCAATCCAAACGAAAGAAATCTATCTGTCCGGCACTCCGAGAATGTGGTAAATGGGTGGTAGCCAAAACATCTGTATAGCCGAAATAAAGTAGAGTCCAATGGAGATGCAGGCTACTGTAAATAGCTTCCAAATTGAGCATGGCTGTGCCGGTGGTGTCCCAGATTCCAGCTGCACTGGTGAACTACTCATTACTATGTAGTATTTTTTGCTAAACACACAAGAGAAAGGAATAAAATCCAGATTTTTTTACGAGTGCATTATGAGTTTTTAAGCTTGTTGCATCAGTTTAATATATAAGTTTAGCTGGAATAAATCGCATCACATCAATTTACTACATAAGGCTGAGGATCACATTACTGGAATTTTTCCAAACTAGGGTTGGTGATAGTATGCATCAAGCTTTCAATTTAATTGTTTAATTTCGATTATTTTTCTTTTTCTATTTATAGTATTGGGTTTGGGCGGTTAGATTATTCTATTCTATGGGTGTGGTCCCAAACGGTTAGATTATTAGATGAACAGAATTGTGTCATGTAATGAATTTAACGGCCTAAGCACGCTGTAATTATGAATAAGGTTCATAGCACAGAATGAATTTTGATCTTATATATTTATGCCTGCGTTCAATTTTTATTTATGTTTAGCCAACTCGTGGTTTTGTCGGGGTGAGAGAAAAAAACAGTATCAGATGCAATACAAATAGTAACATATTGAATTATTGATGCAGTTACATACATAAAAAAAGAAAAAAAAATAACAGAACACTAAACACTAGGGACGGTTAATATTAGTTGAGTGATTGATGAAGTAAAATATTTTTATGTTTAATTTGAATAATTCATGCCCTAAAGAGTAGAGACAAGCATGCTGTTGGGTTTTTGGGCTCCTTTCCTATATAGAGAAAAAGCCCAAATACTAGTATCCAATCTCATGAATAGTTGAAGTGGCTGAGGTGAGTTAGGGTTGAGTGAGAGAGAGGTCATTTTGCAAGAGAACACCAAACACTAGAGAGAAGAGAAGAGAGAAAGTTATTTTCGTATAAACACAAAGCTGTCTGTGTAAATTGGTCACTTCAGATTCGCTAACCGTTGGATCGAGCTCAAATCTAGACAGTGTGTTCTAAACATCTGGTTCTTTGATTCCACCGTTCGGATCTTCAATTCGACATTTGTAGCTGGAGATATTGGCAACGCATAGTAGCTCTATTTTTGTGGTATTTTCATCTTCTTGTTCTTGTTTTGTAAGCTTTGAAGCTTGGGTTGTTTGGCTTGTTGTATGCACGTTTTGTGCAGTAATTTGTGACTCTCTTGTACCCTATTTTTCATCATAGTGAAGCTATATCCTGGTCTTGGAGACTCGTGATTTTTACTTCTCTCATTGAGGAAGTTTTCCACGTTAAAAATCTTGGTGTGTTAGCTTGTTTCTATTTCCTGGTTTATGTGATTTTTCCGTTGCTATTGGGTATTATTGTGCTGGTGTTAATACTTGTGGTGAGTGGATATTGTTGCTCCTAATTCTTGCAAGTAGGGAATTATGTTTTATTCATATCAATTGGTATCAGAGCTCAGTTTTGGGTATTTGGTTATAACTTGCTTGAAAGATGGAGGCAAATAATTCTACTAGAATGATAAGTTTGAATGGCACTAATTACCATCTATGGAAGGTCAAATGAAAGATTTGTTGTTTGACAAAAATCTACATTTACCCGTATTCTCTACACAAAAATCAGAATCTAAAATAGATGAAGAATGGGAGTTTGAACCACATGCTATATTAGAATATATTCTAGTTTACTTTTTAAAAAGTAGACGTCATCCTATTTTACTATAATATTATTTGTAGTGTAGAATGTGATACCTTTTCCTGCACCACTCTTGTTTGAGTAGATAGATGCTAGTGCAGGCACGACAGTGGCTGCTATCTGAAATCTAAATAAGAGTACGGTTAATATGTCTAAAAGTAACTTCACATGGTCAATTTGATTGAGGTCAAGATGAATAATTATTTAAGATAAGAATATATTCTAATATAGCATGATATTTGTAATAAATATATTATTAATTACCGCAAGGAAAATACCGAGAATGCCAAATACGCAGTGGGCCAAAATCTGAATGACGGTGGAAGCCGGATGAGTATCAAATAAATCATGGATATGGAGCCGCTCATCCTTAGCAAGCTTGCTAAGGCAAACTGTCATGGTTAAGCCACCAGCCAAAATAAATTTCCATTCCCCAAAGGTTTTGGCGCCACCAACTGTGCGTCTAATGGGCTCTACAGCCAAGGACGTAACACCCATAACCATCCAAGTTATTATAAGACCCCGAGCTCCAAATCCGCGGGCTGTGATTAATAATGTATGAACCCTGCAGAGGGGGCCCATCATACACATCCCTTAGCATCCAATAAGAGATATACCAAAAAAATCCGTACCAAGCCAACCAGCTCAATGCCTCAATCGCTATCACCCATAACATGGGCTTTTTAAGGCCCTTTATGGCTCCTATAATTTCCCATAAGCATGTAACCACCGGGTATCAATCATCCTCCTCTTCCCCCTCATGTGTCTCCTCCTCAAGTAATGCCGGCTTATCCCAGATGAAGTATAGAACCATAGTTTTCAAAGAAAGTAGAAGGAGGATCGCTGAGAATAATACGCTTTTCACCCATATGCAGTAGTCGTCAGAGTGGCATGCTTTTGTCGCCGGAAATGGGAACGTATGCACGAACACAGAGAAGAAACCCATCAGGTTTTCCACTGCCATGAAGAATGTGGAGAACGTGTTTGTCAATGTGATCTTCCGTTCGTCGCGGCTGGCAAGGTCAATAAGGAAGGCTTGGCAGGAGGCCTTGGTCAACACGATCGAGGCATCCAACATCCAGAACCTGATCGTAAAAGTGACTATGGCGCGTGGCAGAATTTTCTTGGAGAGGTCGTCGCCAAAGGCATAGCCGATGTCTGCGGCGAAGCCTATCGCCAAAAGAGCTATGGTTATGGAGATGGCACCGGCAATGATAAAAAGACGGTGGCGCCTGCATCAGATTCTATAGTAGGTAATGGCTGGTTGGAGAACAAAGCTACAAAAGGGTCCGCCAATCCAAACGAAAGAAATCTATCTGTCCGGCACTCCGAGAATGTGGTAAATGGGTGGTAGCCAAAACATCTGTATAGCCGAAATAAAGTAGAGTCCAATGGAGATGCAGGCTACTGTAAATAGCTTCCAAATTGAGCATGGCTGTGCCGGTGGTGTCCCAGATTCCAGCTGCACTGGTGAACTACTCATGACTATGTAGTATTTTTTGCTAAACACACAAGAGAAAGGAATAAAATCCAGATTTTTTTACGAGTGCATTATGAGTTTTTAAGCTTGTTGCATCAGTTTAATATATAAGTTTAGCTGGAATAAATCGCATCACATCAATTTACTACATAAGGCTGAAGATCACATTACTGGAATTTTTCCAAACTAGGGTTGGTGATAGTATGCATCAAGCTTTCAATTTAATTGTTTAATTTCGATTATTTTTCCTTTTCTATTTATAGTATTGGGTTTGGGCGGTTAGATTATTCTATTCTATGGGTGTGGTCCCAAACGGTTAGATTATTAGATGAACAGAATTGTGTCATGTAATGAATTTAACGGCCTAAGCACGCTGTAATTATGAATAAGGTTCATAGCACAGAATGAATTTTGATCTTATATATTTATGCCTGCGTTCAATTTTATTATATTATGTTTAGCCAACTCGTGGTTTTGTCGGGGTGAGAGAAAAAAACAGTATCAGATGCAATACAAATAGTAACATATTGAATTATTGATGCAGTTACATACATAAAAAAAGAAAAAATAACAGAACACTAAACACTAGGGACGGTTAATATTAGTTGAGTGATTGATGAAGTAAAATATTTTTATGTTTAATTTGAATAATTCATGCCCTAAAGAGTAGAGACAAGCATGCTGTTGGGTTTTTGGGCTCCCTTCCTATATAGAGAAAAAGCCCAAATACTAGTATCCAATCTCATGAATAGTTGAAGTGGCTGAGGTGAGTTAGGGTTGAGTGAGAGAGAGGTCATTTTGCAAGAGAACACCAAACACTAGAGAGAAGAGAAGAGAGAAAGTTATTTTCGCACAAACACAAAGCTGTCTCTGTAAATTGGTCACTTCAGATTCGTTAACCGTTGGATCGAGCTCAAATCTGAACAGTGTGTTCTACACATCTAGTTCTTTGATTTCACCGTTCGGATCTTCAATTCAACATTTGTAGCTGGAGATATTGGCCACGCATAGTAGCTCTATTTTTGTGGTATTTTCATCTTCTTGTTCTTGTTTTGTAAGCTTTGAAGCTTGGGTTGTTTGGCTTGTTGTATGCACGTTTTGTGCAGTAATTTGTGACTCTCTTGTACCCTATTTTTTATCATAGTGAAGCTATATCCTGGTCTTGGAGACTCGTGATTTTTACTTCTCTCATTGAGGAGGTTTTCCACGTTAAAAATCTGGGTGTGTTAGCCTGTTTCTATTTCCTGGTTTATGTGATTTTTCCGCTGCTATTGGGTATTATTGTGCTGGTGTTAATACTTGTGGTGAGTGGATATTGTTGCTCCTCTAATTCTTGCAAGTAGGGAATTATGTTTTATTCATATCAATTGGTATCAGAGCTCAGTTTTGGGTATTTGGTTATAACTTGCTTGAAAGATGGAGGCAAATAATTCTACTAGAATGATAAGTTTGAATGGCACTAATTACCATCTATGGAAGGTCAAATGAAAGATTTGTTGTTTGACAAAAATCTACATTTACCCGTATTCTCTACACAAAATCAGAATCTAAAAGATGAAGAATGGGAGTTTGAACCACATGCTATATTAGAATATATTCTAGTTTACTTTTTAAAAAGTAGACGTCATCCTATTTTACTATAATATTATTTGTAGTGTAGAATGTGATACCTTTTCCTGCACCACTCTTGTTTGAGTAGATAGATGCTAGTGCAGGCACGACAGTGACTGCTATCTGAAATCTAAATAAGAGTACGGTTAATATGTCTAAAAGTAAGAACTTCACATGGTCAATTTGATTGAGGTCAAGATGAATAATTATTTAAGATAAGAATATATTCTAATATAGCATGCAATTTGTAAAAAATATTATTAATTACCGCAAGGAAAATACCGAGAATGCCAAATACGCAGTGGGCCAAAATCTGAATGACGGTGGAAGCCGGATGAGTATCGAATAAATCATGGATATGGAGCCGCTCATCCTTAGCAAGCTTGCTAAGGCAAACTGTCATGGTTAAGCCACCAGCCAAAATAAAATTTCCAATTCCCCAAAGGTTTTGGCGCCACCAACTGTGCGTCCAATGGGCTCTACAGCCAAGGACGTAACACCCATAACCATCCAAGTTATTATAAGACCCCGAGCTCCAAATCCGTGGGCTGTGATTAATAATGTATGAACCCCAGGCTGCAGAGGGGGCCCATCGTACACATCCCTTAGCATCCAATAAGAGATATACCAAAAAAATCCGTACCAAGCCAACCAGCTCAATGCCTCAATCGCTATCACCCATAACATGGGCTTTTTAAGGCCCTTTATGGCTCCTATAATTTCCCATAAGCATGTAACCACTGGGTATCAATCATCCTCCTCTTCCCCCTCATGTGTCTCCTCCTCAAGTAATGCCGGCTTATCCCAGATGAAGTATAGAACCATAGTTTTCAAAGAAAGTTGAAGGAGGATCACTGAGAATAATACGCTTTTCACCCATATGCAGTAGTCGTCAGAGTGGCATGCTTTTGTTGCCGGAAATGGGAACGTATGCACGAACACAGGGAAGAAACCCATCAGGTTTTCCACTGCCATGAAGAATGTGGAGAACGTGTTTGTCAATGTGATCTTCCGTTCGTCGCGGCTGGCAAGGTCAATAAGGAAGGCTTGGCAGGAGGCCTTGGTCAACACGATCGAGGCATCCAACATCCAGAACCTGATCGTAAAAGTGACTATGGTGCGTGGCAGAATTTTCTTGGAGAGGTCGTCGCCAAAAGAGCTATGGTTATGGAGATAGCACCGGCAATGATAAAAAGACGGTGGCGCCTGCATCAGATTCTATAGTAGGTAATGGCTAATTGGAGAACAAAGCTACAAAAGGGTCCGCCAATCCAAACGAAAAAAATCTATCTGTCTGGCACTCCGAGAATGTGGTAAATGGGTGGTAGCCAAAACATCTGTATAGCCGAAATAAAGTAGAGTCCAATGGAGATGCAGGCTACTGTAAATAGCTTCCAAATTGAGCATGGCTGTGCCGGTGGTGTCCCAGAATCCAGCTGCACTGGTGAACTACTCATGACTATGTAGTATTTTTTGCTAAACACACAAGAGAAAGGAATAAAATCCAGATTTTTTTACGAGTCCATTATGAGTTTTTAAGCTTGTTGCATCAGTTTAATATAAAAGTTTAGCTGGAATAAATCGCATCACATCAATTTACTACATAAGGCTGAAGATCACATTACTGGAATTTTTCTAAATTAGGGTTGGTGATAGTATGCATCAAGCTTTCAATTTAATTGTTTAATTTCGATTATTTGTCTTTTTCTATTTATAGTATTGGGTTTGGGCGGTTAGATTATTCTATTCTATGGGTGTGGTCCCAAACGGTTAGATTATTAGATGAACAGAATTGTGTCATGTAATGAATTTAACGGCCTAAGCACGCTGTAATTATGAATAAGGTTCATAGCACAGAATGAATTTTGATCTTATATATTTATGCCTGCGTTCAATTTTATTATATGTTTAGCCAACTCGTGGTTTTGTCGGGGTGAGAGAAAAAAACAGTATCAGATGCAATACAAATAGTAACATATTGAATTATTGATGCAGTTACATACATAAAAAAAAAAAAAAATAACAGAACACTAAACACTAGGGACGGTTAATATTAGTGATGATTGATGAAGTAAAATATTTTTATGTTTAATTTGAATAATTCATGCCCTAAAGAGTAGAGACAAGCATGCTGTTGGGTTTTTGGGCTCCCTTCCTATATAGAGAAAAAGCCCAAATACTAGTATCCAATCTCATGAATAGTTGAAGTGGCTGAGGTGAGTTAGGGTTGAGTGAGAGAGAGGTCATTTTGCAAGAGAACACCAAACACTAGAGAGAAGAGAAGAGAGAAAGTTATTTTCGCACAAACACAAAGCTGTCTCTGTAAATTGGTCACTTCAGATTCGTTAACCGTTGGATCGAGCTCAAATCTGGACAGTGTGTTCTACACATCTGGTTTTTTGATTTCACCGTTCGGATCTTCAATTCGACATTTGTAGCTGGAGATATTGGCCACGCATAGTAGCTCTATTTTTGTGGTATTTTCATCTTCTTGTTCTTGTTTTGTAAGCTTTGAAGCTTGGGTTGTTTGGCTTGTTGTATGCACGTTTTGTGCAGTAATTTGTGACTCTCTTGTACCCTATTTTTATCATAGTGAAGCTATCCTGGTCTTGGAGACTCGTGATTTTTACTTCTCATTGAGGAGGTTTTCCACGTTAAAAATCTTGGTGTTAGCTGTTTCTATTTCCTGGTTTATGTGATTTTTCCGCTGCTATTGGGTATTATTGTGCTGGTGTTAATACTTGTGGTGAGTGGATATTGTTGCTCCTCTAATTCTTGCAAGTAGGGAATTATGTTTTATTCATATCAATTGGTATCAGAGCTCAGTTTTGGGTATTTGGTTATAACTTGCTTGAAAGATGGAGGCAAATAATTCTACTAGAATGATAAGTTTGAATGGCACTAATTACCATCTATGGAAGGTCAAATGAAAGATTTGTTGTTTGACAAAAATCTACATTTACCCGTATTCTCTACACAAAATCAGAATCTAAAACAGATGAAGAATGGGAGTTTGAACCACATGCTATATTAGAATATATTCTAGTTTACTTTTTAAAAAGTAGACGTCATCCTATTTTACTATAATATTATTTGTAGTGTAGAATGTGATACCTTTTCCTGCACCACTCTTGTTTGAGTAGATAGATGCTAGTGCAGGCACGACAGTGATTATCTGAAATCTAAATAAGAGTACGGTTAATATGTCTAAAAGTAAGAACTTCACATGGTCAATTTGATTGAGGTCAAGATGAATAATTATTTAAGATAAGAATATATTCTAATATAGCATGCAATTGTAATAAAAATATATTAATTACCGCAAGGAAAATACCGAGAATGCCAAATACGCAGTGGGCCAAAATCTGAATGACGGTGGAAGCCGATGAGTATCGAATAAATCATGGATATGGAGCCGCTCATCCTTAGCAAGCTTGCTAAGGCAAACTGTCATGGTTAAGCCACCAGCCAAAATAAAATTTCCAATTCCCCAAAGGTTTTGGCGCCACCAACTGTGCGTCCAATGGGCTCTACAGCCAAGGACGTAACACCCATAACCATCCAAGTTATTATAAGACCCCGAGCTCCAAATCCGCGGGCTGTGATTAATAATGTATGAACCCCAGGCTGCAGAGGGGGCCCATCGTACACATCCCTTAGCATCCAATAAGAGATATACCAAAAAAATCCGTACCAAGCCAACCAGCTCAATGCCTCAATCGCTATCACCTAACATGGGCTTTTTAAGGCCCTTTATGGCTCCTATAATTTCCCATAAGCATGTAACCACCGGGTATCAATCATCCTCCTCTTCCCCCTCATGTGTCTCCTCCTCAAGTAATGCCGGCTTATCCCAGATGAAGTATAGAACCATAGTTTTCAAAGAAAGTAGAAGGATCGCTGAGAATAATACGCTTTTCACCCATATGCAGTAGTCAGAGTGGCATGCTTTTGTCGCCGGAAATGGGAACGTATGCACGAACACAGAGAAGAAGAAACCCATCAGGTTTTCCACTGCCATGAAGAATGTGGAGAACGTGTTTGTCAATGTGATCTTCCGTTCGTCGCCTGGCAAGGTCAATAAGGAAGGCTTGGCAGGAGGCCTTGGTCAACATCGAGGCATCCAACATCCAGAACCTGATCGTAAAAGTGACTATGGCGCGTGGCAGAATTTTCTTGGAGAGGTCGTCGCCAAAAAGCTATGGTTATGGAGATGGCACCGGCAATGATAAAACGGTGGCGCCTGCATCAGATTCTATAGTAGGTAATGGCTTGGAGAACAAAGCTACAAAAGGGTCCGCCAATCCAAACGAAAAAATCTATCTGTCCGGCACTCCGAGAATGTGGTAAATGGGTGGTAGCCAAAACATCTGTATAGCCGAAATAAAGTAGAGTCCAATGGAGATGCAGGCTACTGTAAATAGCTTCAAATTGAGCATGGCTGTGCCGGTGGTGTCCCAGATTCCAGCTGCACTGGTGAACTACTCATGACTATGTAGTATTTTTTGCTAAACACACAAGAGAAAGGAATAAAATCCAGATTTTTTACGAGTGCATTATGAGTTTTTAAGCTTGTTGCATCAGTTTAATATAAAGTTTAGCTGGAATAAATCGCATCACATCAATTTACTACATAAGGCTGAAGATCACATTACTGGAATTTTTCAAACTAGGGTTGGTGATAGTATGCATCAAGCTTCAATTTAATTGTTTAATTTCGATTATTTTCTTTTTCTATTTATAGTATTGGGTTTGGGTTAGATTATTCTATTCTATGGGTGTGGTCCCAAACGGTTAGATTATTAGATGAACAGAATTGTGTCATGTAATGAATTTAACGGCCTAAGCACGCTGTAATTATGAATAAGGTTCATAGCACAGAATGAATTTTCTTATATTTATGCCTGCGTTCAATTTTATTATATTATGTTTAGCCAACTCGTGGTTTTGTCGGGGTGAGAGAAAAAACAGTATCAGATGCAATACAAATAGTAACATATTGAATTATTGACGCAGTTACATACATAAAAAAAAAAAAAAATAACAGAACACTAAACACTAGGGACTGTTAATATTAGTTGATTGATTGATGAAGTAAAATATTTTTATGTTTAATTTGAATAATTCATGCCCTAAAGAGTAGAGACAGCATGCTGTTGGGTTTTTGGGCTCCCTTCCTATATAGAGAAAAGTCCAAATACTAGTATCCAATCCCATGAATAGTTGAAGTGGCTGAGGTGAGTTAGGGTTGAGTGAGAGAGAGGTCATTTTGCAAGAGAACACCAAACACTAGAGAGAAGAGAAGAGAGAAAATTCGCACAAACACAAAGCTGTCTCTGTAAATTGGTCACTTCAGATTCGTTAACCGTTGGATCGAGCTCAAATCTGGACAGTGTGTTCTACACATCTGGTTCTTTGATTTCACCGTTCGGATCTTCAATTCAACATTTGTAGCTGGAGATATTGGCCACGCATAGTAGCTCTATTTTTGTGGTATTTTCATCTTCTTGTTCTTGTTTTGTAAGCTTTGAAGCTTGGGTTGTTTGGCTTGTTGTATGCACGTTTTGTGCAGTAATTTGTGACTCTCTTGTACCCTATTTTTCATCATAGTGAAGCTATATCCTAGTCTTGGAGACTCGTGATTTTTACTTCTCTCATTGAGGAGAATTTCCTCGTTAAAAATCTTGGTGTGTTAGCTTGTTTCTATTTCCTGGTTTATGTAATTTTTCTGCTATTGGGTATTATTGTGCTGGTGTTAATACTTGTGGTGAGTGGATATTGTTGCTCCTCTAATTCTTGCAAGTAGTGAATTATGTTTTATTCATATCAATTGGTATCAGAGCTCAGTTTTGGGTATTTGGTTATAACTTGCTTGAAAGATGGAGGCAAATAATTCTACTAGAATGATAAGTTTGAATGGCACTAATTACCATCTACGGAAGGTCAAATGAAATTTGTTGTTTGACAAAAATCTACATTTACCCGTATTCTCTACACAAAATCAGAATCTAAAACAGATGAAGAAAGGGAGTTTGAACCACATTCTATATTAGAATATATTCTAGTTTACTTTTTAAAAGTAGACGTCATCCTATTTACTATAATATTATTTGTAGTGTAGAATGGGATACCTTTTCCTGCACCACTCTTGTTTGAGTAGATAGATGCTAGTGCAGGCACGACAGTGACTGCTATCTGAAATCTAAATAAGAGTACGGTTAATATGTCTAAAAGTAAGAACTTCACATGGTCAATTTGATTGAGGTCAAGATGAATAATTATTTAAGATAAGAATATATTCTAATATAGCATGCAATTTGTAATAAAAATATATTATTAATTACCGCAAGGAAAATACCGAGAATGCCAAATACGCAGTGGGCCAAAATCTGAATGACGGTGGACGCCGGATGAGTATCGAATAAATCATGGATATGGAGCCGCTCATCCTTAGCAAGCTTGCTAAGGCAAACTGTCATGGTTAAGCCACCAGCCAAAATAAAATTTCCAATTCCCCAAAGGTTTTGGCGCCACCAACTATGCGTCCAATCGGCTCTACAGCCATGGACGTAACACCCATAACCATCCATGTTATTATAAGACCCCGAGCTCCAAATCCGCAGGCTGTGATTAATAATGTATGAACCCCAGGCTGCAGAGGGGGCCCATCGTACACATCCCTTAGCATCCAATAAGAGATATACCAAAAAAATCCGTACCAAGCCAACCAGCTCAATGCCTCAATCGCTATCACCCATAACATGGGCTTTTTAAGGCCCTTTATGGCTCCTATAATTTCCCATAAGCATGTAACCACCGGGTATCAATCATCCTCCTCTTCCCCCTCATGTATCTCCTCCTCAAGTAATGCCGGCTTATCCCAGATGAAGTATAGAACCATAGTTTTCAAAGAAAGTAGAAGGAGGATCGCTGAGAATAATACGCTTTTCACCCATATGCAGTAGTCGTCAGAGTGGCATGCTTTTGTCACCGGAAATGGGAACGTATGCACGAACACAGAGAAGAAACCCATCAGGTTTTCCACTGCCATGAAGAATGTGGAGAACGTATTTCTCAATGTGATCTTCCATTCGTCGCGGCTGGCAAGGTCAATAAGGAAGGCTTGGCAGGAGGCCTTGGTCAACACGATCGAGGCATCCAACAACCAGAACCCGATCGTAAAAATGACTATGGCACGTGGAAGAATTTTCTTGGAGAGGTCGTCGCCAAAGGCATAGTCGATGTCTGCGGCGAAGCCTATCGCCAAAAGAGCTATGGTTATGGAGATGGCACCGACAATGATAAAAAGACGGTGGCGCCTGCATCAGATTCTATAGTAGGTAATGGCTGGTTGGAGAACAAAGCTACAAAAGGGTCTGCCAATCCAAATGAAAGAAATCTATCTGTCCGGCACTCCGAGAATGTGGTAAATGGGTGGTAGCCAAAACATCTGTATAGCCGAAATAAAGTAGAGTCCAATGGAGATGCAGGCTACTGTAAATAGCTTCCAAATTGAGCATGGCTGTGCCGGTGGTGTCCCAGATTCTAGCTGCACTGGTGAACTACTCATGACTATGTAGTATTTTTTGCTAAACACACAAGAGAAAGGAATAAAATCCAGATTTTTTTACGAGTGCATTATGAGTTTTTAAGCTTGTTGCATCATTTTAATATATAAGTTTAGCTGGAATAAATCGCATCACATCAATTTACTACATAAGGCTGAAGATCACATTACTGGAATTTTTCCAAATTAGGGTTGGTGATAGTATGCATCAAGCTTTCAATTTAATTGTTTAATTTTGATTATTTTTCTTTTTCTATTTATAGTATTGGGTTTGGGCAGTTAGATTATTCTATTCTATGGGTGTGGTCCCAAACGGTTAGATTATTAGATGAACAGAATTGTGTCATGTAATGAATTTAACGGCCTAAGCACGCTGTAATTATGAATAAGGTTCATAGCACAGAATAAATTTTGATCTTATATATTTATGCCTGCGTTCAATTTTATTATATTATGTTTAGCCATCTCGTAGTTTTGTCGGGGTGAGAGAAAAAAACAGTCTCAGATGCAATACAAATAGTAACATATTGAATTATTGATGCAGTTACATACATAAAAAAAGAAAAAAATAATAGAACACTAAACACTAGGGACGGTTAATATTAGTTGAGTGATTGATGAAGTAAAATATTTTTATGTTTAATTTGAATAATTCATGCCCTAAAGAGTAGAGACAAGCATGCTGTTCGGTTTTTGGGCTCCCTTCCTATATAGAGAAAAAACCCAAATACTAGTATCCAATCCCATGAATAGTTGAAGTGGCTGAGGTGAGTTAGGGTTGAGTGAGAGAGAGGTCATTTTGCAAGAGAATACCAAACACTAGAGAGAAGAGAAGAGAGAAAGTTATTTTCGCACAAACACAAAGCTATCTCTGTAAATTGGTCACTTCAGATTCGATAACCGTTGGATCGAGCTCAAATCTGGACAGTGTGTTCTACACATCTGATTCTTTGATTTCACCGTTCGGATCTTCAATTCGACATTTGTAGCTGGAGATATTGGCCACGCATAGTAGCTCTATTTTTGTGGTATTTTCATCTTCTTGTTCTTGTTTTGTAAGCTTTGAAGATTGGGTTGTTTGGCTTGTTGTATGCACGTTTTGTGCAGTAATTTGTGACTCTCTTGTACCCTATTTTTCATCATAGTGAAGCTATATCCTGGTCTTGGAGACTCGTGATTTTTACTTCTCTCATTGAGGAGGTTTTCTACGTTAAAAATCTTGGTGTGTTAGCTTGTTTCTATTTCCTGGTTTATGTGATTTTTCCGCTGCTATTGGGTATTACTGTGCTGGTGTTAATACTTGTGGTGAGTGGATATTGTTGCTCCTCTAATTCTTGCAAGTAGGGAATTATGTTTTATTCATATCAATTGGTATCAGAGCTCAGTTTTGAGTATTTGGTTATAACTTGCTTGAAAGATGGAGGCAATTATTCTACTAGAATGATAAGTTTGAATGGCACTGATGAGCGGATAATTTGTACGCTTTTTGGCATTGTTTTTAGTATGTTTTTGATATCTTTTAGTTAGTTTTTAGTATATTTTTATTAGTTTTTAGTTAAAATTCACTTTTCTGGACTTTACTATGAGTTTGTGTGTTTTTCTGTGATTTTAGGTATTTTCTGGCTGAAATTGAGGGATCTGAGCAAAAATCTGATCCAGAGACTCAAAAGGACTGCAGATGCTGTTGGATTCTGACCTCCCTGCACTCGAAGTGGATTTTCTGGAGCTACAGAAGCCCAATTGGCGCGCTCTCAACGGCGTTGGAAAGTAGACATCCTGGGCTTTCCAGCAATATTTGATAGTCCATACTTTGCCCAAGATTTGATGGCCCAAACCGGCATTCAAAGTCACCTCAAGAAATTCCAGCGTTAAACGCCGGAACTGGCACCTAATTGGGAGTTAAACGCCCAAACTGGCACTAAAGCTGGCGTTTAACTCCAAGGAGAGTCTCTACACGAAAATGCTTCATTGCTCAGCCCAAGCACACACCAAGTGGGCCCGGAAGTGGATTTTTATGTCATTTACTCATTTCTGTAAACCTTAGGCTACTAGTTATCTATAAGTAGGACCTTTTACTATTGTATTAGAAGACTTTGGTAGCTATCTTCGTTTTATGCTATCTTAGATCATTGGGAGGCTGGCCATTCGGCCATGCCTAGACCTTATGCTTATGTATTTTCAACGGTGGAGTTTCTACACACCATAGATTAAGGTGTGGAGCTCTGCTGTACCTCGAGTATTAATGCAATTACTATTGTTCTTCTATTCAATTCCGCTTGTTCTTTGTCCAAGATATCACTTGTTCTTCAACTTGATGAAGGTGATGATTGACGCCCATCACCATTCTCACCCATGAACAAGGTGACTGACAACCACTCTTGTTCTACAAGCATCTGAGGCTTAGTGAATATCTCTTGGATTCCTGATTGCACGATGCATGGTTGATCGCCTGACAACCGAGTGCTCGCCTGACAAACGAGCCAGCCATTCCGTGGGATCAGAGTCTTCGTGGTATAGGCAAGAACTGATGGCGGCATTCAAGAGAATTCGGAAGGTCTAACCTTGTCTGTGGTATTCTGAGTAGGATTCAATGATTGAATGACTGTGACGTGCTTCAAACTCCTAGCAGGCTAGGGCGTTAGTGACAGACGCAAAAGTATCAATGGATATTATTCCGGCCTGAACGAGAACTGACAGATGATTAGCCTATGCTGTGACAGAGCATCAGGGACGTATTTTCACTGAGAGGATGGGAGGTAGCTGCTGACAACAGTGAAACCCTACACGAGCTTGCCATGGAAAGGAGTAAGAAGGATTGGATGAAGGCAGTAGGAAAGCAGAGAGACGGAAGGGAAGGCATCTTCATACGCTTGTCTGAGGCTCTTACACCAATGATATACATAAGTATCTCTATCTTTATCTTATTGCTTTATTCGTTTATCACTATACCCATTTGAGTTTGCCTGACTGAGATTTACAAGATGACCATAGCTTGCTTCATACCACCAATCTCCGTGGGATCGACCCTTACTCGCGTAAGGTTTATTACTTGGACGACCCAGTGCACTTGCTGGTTAGTTGTGCGAAGTTGTGTTTATGCCATGGTATTGAGCACCAAGTCTTTGGAGCCATTACTAGGGATTGTTTATGTTTTGAAAAGTATTGATCACAATTTCGTGCACCAAGTTTTTGGCGCCGTTGCCGGGGATTGTTCTTGTGTATGGACAACTGACGGTTCATCTTGTTGCTTAGATTAGGCATTTATTTTTTTTTTCGAAATTCTTGAAGATGAATTCTAGAGTTTCATGATGATTTGTTGGAATCTGGCTGGCTGAAAAGCCATGTCTAATCTTATTGGACCGAGGTTTCAACTGATCATCACAATAGCTTGTTGATCTCTATCAATCTTGCTATTGGAGCAATGATCTGCTAAGGCTTGGCTGGCCATTGGCCATGTCTAGTGTTTTGGACCGAAGCTTTCTTTGAAGGCTTGGCTGGCTGTGAAGCCATGTCTAATTCCTGGACCGGAGTCTTAGACTAGCATTGCACTGATTCCTGGAATTCTCATTAAGAATTTTGACATCTTTTTCCACTTAATTTTCGAAAAATACAAAAAAAAAATTTTACAAAATCATAAAAAAAAAACCAAAAATATTTGATGTTTCTTGCTTAAGTCTAGTGTCTCATCTTAAGTTTGGTGTCAATTGCATGCATTCATTCATGTATCTTAAGGATCCTCAAGTAATTCTTGATGATTTTTGTGTTCTAATCTTTGAATTCTATTGACTTGAAGTATTTTGTGTGTCTCATATGCATTCTCATATTGTTAGTGTCAGTAGTATACAAACTGCTAAGTTTGGTGTCTTGCATGCATTGTTATTTGATTCTTATTGCATTTTGATTATTAAAAAACCAAAAATATTTTTAATTTGTGTCTTTTCAAGTCAATGATACCAAGAATTGAAGATTCAGAACATACTGCAGAGGAATTATACAGAAAAAGCTGAGCACTCAAAAATGCCCAGTGAAGAAGACAGACTGGCGTTTAAACGCCAGCCAGGGTACCTGGTTGGGCGTTTAACGCCCAAAAAGGGTGCATTTTGGGCGTTAAACGCCAGAATGTATACCATTCTGGGCGTTTAACGCCAGGATGGTGCTAAGGGGAAGATTTTGTTTTCAAATCAATTTTTTTTCAAGTTTTCAAAGTTTTTCAAAATCAAATCTTTTTCAAATCATATCTTTTCAATCAAATGTTTTCAAAATCAATTTCTTTCTTTTTTCAAAGGTACTTACTAACAATTAATGATTTGATTGAACATCTCAAATTTGTTGCCTTTTTTGTTGAGAAAGGTTTAATGTTTGAATCATATCTTTTCTTGTTAGGCAAGTCACTAATTTTCAAAATCAAATCTTTTAAAATTGTTTTCAAATCATATCTTCTCAATCACATCTTTTTAAAACCATAACTTTTCAATCAAATCTTTTTAATCACATCTTTTTCAAAATAGTTTTCAATCAAATCCTTCTAATTTCTAATTTCAAAATCTTTTTCAAAAATCACTTAATTTCTTTTCCACTTTCAATTTTCGAAAATTATCAACATCTTTTTAATTGAATTTTCAAAAATTCTCTTCCCTCCTTCCCACATCCTTCTATTTATGGAGTACTACTCCTTCTTAATGCACAATTCGAACTCTATCTAATCAAGCTCGAATTCTTCTACCTTCTCTTCTTCTATTTTTCTTTTCCTCTGACACTTCAAGGAATCTCTATACTGTAACATAGAGGATTCCACATTTTCTTGTTCTCTTCTCTTTCATATGAGCAGGAGCAGAGACAAAGGCATTCTTGTTGAAGCTGATCCTGAACCTGAAAGGACCTTGAAGAGAAAGCTAAGAGAAGCCAAAGCACAACTCTCTTTAGAGGACCTGACCGAATTCTTCAAGGAAGAAGAACACATGGCAGCCGAAAACAACAATAATGCCAACAATGCAAGGAAGGTGCTGGGTGACTTTACTGCACCTACTCCCGACTTCTATGGGAGAAGCATCTCTATCCCTGCCATTGGAGCAAACAACTTTGAGCTTAAACCTCAATTAGTTTCTCTAATGCAACAGAATTGCAAGTTCCATGGACTTCCAATGGAAGATCCTCATCAATTCTTAGCTGAATTCTTGCAAATCTGTGACACAGTCAAGACTAATGGGGTAGACCCTGAGGTCTATAGGCTGATGCTATTCCCTTTTGCTGTAAGAGACAGAGCTAGAATATGGTTGGACTCTCAACCTAAAGAAAGTCTGGACTCTTGGGAAAAGCTAGTCAATGCCTTCTTGGCAAAGTTCTTTCCACTAAAAAGATGGAGTAAGCTTAGAGTGGAAATCCAAACCTTCAGACAGAAGGATGGAGAATCCCTCTATGAAGCTTGGGAAAGATACAAACAATTAATCAGAAAGTGTCCTTCTGACATGCTTTCTGAATGGAGCATCATAGGTATTTTCTATGATGGTCTCTCTGAACTATCCAAGATGTCTTTGGATAGCTCTGTTGGAGGATCTCTTCATCTGAAGAAGACGCCTACAGAGGCTCAAGAGCTAATTGAAATGGTTGCAAATAACCAATTCATGTACACTTCTGAAAGAAATCCTGTGAACAATGGGGCTAGTCAGAAGAAAGGAGTTCTTGAGATTGACACTCTGAATGCCATATTGGCTCAGAACAAAATATTGACTCAACAAGTCAATTTGATTTCTCAAAGTCTGTCTGGAATGCAAAATGCACCTGGCAGTACTAAGGATGCTTCATCTGAGGAAGAAGCTTATGATCCTGAGAACCCTTCAATGGAAGAGGTGAATTACCTAGGAGAACCCTATGGAAACACCTATAATTCTTCATGGAGAAATCACCCAAATTTCTCATGGAAGAATCAAGAGAGACCTCAACAAGGTTTCAATAACAATAATGGTGGAAGAAACAGGCTTGGCAGTAACAAGCCTTTTCCATCATCTTCTCAGCAACAGACAGAGAGTTCTAAGCAGAATACCTCTGACTTAGCAACAATGGTCTCTGATCTAATCAAAACCACTCAAAGTTTCATGAATGAAACAAGGTCCTCCATCAGAAATTTGGAGGGACAAGTGGGACAGCTGAGCAAGAAAGTTACTGAACTCCCTCCTAGCACTCTCCCAAGTAATACAGAAGAAAATCCAAAAGGAGAGTGCAAAGCCATAAACATGGCCGAATATGGAGAGGAAAAAGAGGAGGTGGACGCCATTGAGGAAGACCTCAATGGGCGTGCACCAACCTCCTCTGAGTTCCCCAATGAGGAACCATGGGAATCTGAGGCTCAAAATGAGACCATAGAGATTCCATTGGACTTACTTCTGCCTTTCATGAGCTTTGATGAGTATTCTTCCTCTGAAGAGGATGAGTATGTCACTGAAGAGCAAATTGCTAAATATCTTGGAGCGATCATGAAGCTAAATGACAAGTTATTTGGAAATGAGACTTGGGAAGATGAATCTCCCTTGCTCATCAAAGAACTGGATGACTTGTCTAGGCAGAAATTACCTCAAAAGAGACAAGATCCTGGGAAATTTTCAATACCTTGTACCATAGGCACCATGACCTTCAAGAAGGCCTTGTGTGACTTAGGGTCAAGTGTGAACCTCATGCCTCTCTCTGTAATGGAGAAGCTAGGGATCTTTGAGGTACAAGCTGCAAGAATCTCATTGGAGATGGCAGACAACTCAAGAAAACAAGCTCATGGACTTGTAGAGAATGTTTTGGTAAAAGTTGAAGACCATTACATCCCTACTGATTTCATAGTCCTAGAGACTGGGAAGTGCATGGATGAATCCATCATCCTTGGCAGACCCTTCCTAGCCACAGCAAAGGCTGTGATTGATGTTGATAGAGGTGAATTAATCATTCAAGTGAATGAAGAATCCTTTGTGTTTAAGGCTCAAGGATATCCCTCTGTCACCATGGAGAAGAAGCTTGAAGAGCTTCCCTCAAATCAGAGACAAATAGAGCCCCCAAAGTCAAACTCTAAGTTTGGTGTTGGGAGGCCACAACCAAACTCTAAGTTTGGTGTTGAACCCCCACATTCAAACTCTAAGTTTGGTGTTGGGAGGTTCCAACATTGCTCTGAGTATCTGTGAGGCTCAATGAGAGCCATCTGTCAAGCTACTGACATTAAAGAAGCGCTTGTTGGGAGGCAACCCAATGTTATATTTTATATATTTTCTTTTGTTATTTTTTGTTATTTTGTAGGTTGATGATCATGAGAAGTCACAAAATTAATTGAAAAAGCAAAAACAGAATGAAAAACAGGAAGAAAAACAGCACACCCTGGAGGAAGATGCTGCTGGCGTTTAAACGCCAGTAAGCCTAGCAGTTGGGCGTTTAACGCCCAGTCTGGCACCATTCTGGGCGTTTAACGCCAGAAAGGGGCACCAGACTGGCGTTAAACGCCAGAAAAGGGCTAGAACCTGGCGTTAAACGCCAGGAATGGGCACCAGCCCGGCGTTTAACGCCAGAAATGGCTCAAAACGTGAATTTTGATGCCATTTGGTGCAGGGATGACTTTTCCTTGACACCACAGGATCTGTGGACCCCACAGGACCCCACCACCACCCTCTCTCTTCTTCCCCCATTCACCAATCACCTCAAGACCTCTTCCCCAAAAACCCCTCACCTATCAAATCCCATCTTTCTCTTCACCACTCACATCCATCCTTCATAAATCCCCACCAACCTCACCCTTCAAATTCAAACCACTTTCCCTCCCAAACCCACCCATACATGGCCGAACTCCATCTCCCCTCTCTCCTATAAATACCCTTCTTCACTTCTTCATTTTCACACAACCTAAACACCACTTCTCCCCCTCTTTGGCCGAATACACCACCATCTCCCTCTTCCTCATTTCTTCTTCTTCTTTCTTCTTTGCTCGAGGACGAGCAAACCTTTTAAGTTTGGTGTGGTAAAAGCGTTGCTTTTTCGTTTTCCATAACCATTTATGGCATCCAAGGCCGGAGAAACCTCTAGAAAGAGGAAAGGGAAGGCAAAAGCTTCCACCTCCGAGTCATGGGAGATGGATAGATTCATCTCAAGGGTGCATCAAGACCACTTCTATGAAGTTGTGGCCTTGAAGAAGGTGATCCCCGAGGTCCCCTTTTCACTCAAAAAGGGTGAATATCCGGAGATCCGCCATGAGATCCAAAGAAGAGGTTGGGAAGTGCTTACCAACCCCATTCAACAAGTCGGAATCTTGATGGTTCAAGAGTTCTATGCCAATGCATGGATCACCAAGAACCATGATCAAAGTGTGAACCCGGATCCAAAGAATTATCTTACTATGGTTCGGGGGAAATACTTGGATTTTAGTCCGGAAAGTGTGAGGGTGGCGTTCAACTTGCCTATGATGCAAGGAGATGAACATCCTTACACTAGAAGGGTCAACTTTGATCAAAGGTTGGACCAAGTCCTCACAGTTATATGTGAAGAGGGCGCACAATGGAAGAGAGATTCAAGAGGCAAGCCGGTTCAATTGAGAAGGCATGACCTCAAGCCCATGGCTAGAGGATGGTTGGAGTTCATTCAACGCTCAATCATTCCCACTAGCAATCGGTCCAAAGTTACTCTAGACCGAGCCATCATGATTCATAGCATCATGATTGGAGAAGAAGTGGAAGTTCATGAGGTTATAGCCCAAGAACTCTATAAGGTGGCGGACAAGTCTTCCACCTTGGCAAGGCTAGCCTTTCCTCATCTCATTTGTCACCTCTGTTATTCAGTTGGAGTTGACATAGAAGGAGATACCCCCATTGATGAGGACAAACCCATCACCAAGAAAAGGATGGAACACACAAGAGACCCCTCTCATCAAGAGATCCCTGAGATGCCTCAAGGGATGCACTTTCCTCCACAAGACTATTGGGAGCAAGTAAACACCTCCCTAGGAGAACTAAGTTCCAACATGGGACAACTAAGGGTGGAGCATCAAGAACACTCCATTCTCCTCCATGAAATTAGAGAAGATCAAAGAATCATGAGAGAGGAGCAACAAAGACAAGGAAGAGATATTGAGGAGCTCAAGCACTCCATAGGATCTTCAAGAGGAAGAAAGAGCCGCCATCACTAAGGTGGACCCGTTCCTTGATTTCCTTGATCTTTATTCTTCTGTTTTTCGAATTTTATGCTTATGTTTATCCATGTTTGTGTCTTGTGATCATTAGTGTCTTAGTGTCTATGCCTTAAAGTTATGAATGTCCTATGAATCCATCACCTTTCTTGAATAAAAACGTGCTTAACTGAAAAGGAAAGAATTGCATGAATTCTGAATTTTATAATAGTTTAATTACTTTGATGTGGTGGCATTACTTTTGTCTTCTGAATGTATGCTTAAACAGTGCATATGTCTTTTGAATTTGAGGATCATGAATGTTGGCTCTTGAAAGAATGATGAAAAAGGAGACATGTTACTGAGGATCTGAAAAATCATAAAAATGATTCTTGAAGCAAGAAAAAGCAGTGAATACAAAAAAAAAGAAAGAAAGCAAGCGAAAAAAAAACCGAAAAAGAAAAAAAAAAGAGAAAAAGAAAGAAAAAGAAAAGAATAAGAGTTGTGATCCAAAGCAAATAAGAGTGTGCCTAAGAGCCCTGGACACCTCTAATTGGGGACTCTAGCAAAGCTGAGTCACAATCTGAAAAGGTTCACCCAATTATGTGTCTGTGGCATGTATGTATCCGGTGGTAATACTGGAAGACAGAGTGCTTTGGGCCACAGCCAAGACTCATAAAGTAGCTGTGTTCAAGAATCATCATACTTAACTAGGAGAATCAATAACACTATCCGGATTCTGAGTTCCTAAAGAAGCCAATCATTCTGCATTCCAAAGGATAAAGTGAGATGCCAAAACTATTCAGAGGCAAAAAGCTAAAAGCCCCGCTCATCTAATTAATACTGAACTTCATAGATGTTTTTGGAGTTCATTGCATATTCTCTTCTTTTTATCTTATTTGATTTTCAGTTGCTTGGGGACAAGCAACAATTTAAGTTTGGTGTTGTGATGAGCGGATAATTTGTACGCTTTTTGGCATTGTTTTTAGTATGTTTTTGATATCTTTTAGTTAGTTTTTAGTATATTTTTATTAGTTTTTAGTTAAAATTCACTTTTCTGGACTTTACTATGAGTTTGTGTGTTTTTCTGTGATTTCAGGTATTTTCTGGCTGAAATTGAGGGATCTGAGCAAAAATCTGATCCAGAGACTCAAAAGGACTGCAGATGCTATTGGATTCTGACCTCCCTGCACTCGAAGTGGATTTTCTAGAGTTACAGAAGCCCAATTGGCGCGCTCTCAACGGCGTTGGAAAGTAGACATCCTGGGCTTTCCAGCAATATATGATAGTCCATACTTTGCTCAAGATTTGATGGCCCAAACCGGCATTCAAAGTCACCTCAAGAAATTCCAGCGTTAAACGCCGGAACTGGCACCTAATTGGGAGTTAAACGCCCAAACTGGCACTAAAGCTGGCGTTTAACTCCAAGGAGAGTCTCTACACGAAAATGCTTCATTGCTCAGCCCAAGCACACACCAAGTGGGCCCGGAAGTGGATTTTTATGTCATTTACTCATTTCTGTAAACCTTAGGCTACTAGTTATCTATAAGTAGGACCTTTTACTATTGTATTAGAAGACTTTGGTAGCTATCTTCGTTTTATGCTATCTTAGATCATTGGGAGGCTGGCCATTCGGCCATGCCTAGACCTTATGCTTATGTATTTTCAACGGTGGAGTTTCTACACACCATAGATTAAGGTGTGGAGCTCTGCTGTACCTCGAGTATTAATGCAATTACTATTGTTCTTCTATTCAATTCCGCTTGTTCTTTGTCCAAGATATCACTTGTTCTTCAACTTGATGAAGGTGATGATTGACGCCCATCACCATTCTCACCCATGAACAAGGTGACTGACAACCACTCTTGTTCTACAAGCATCTGAGGCTTAGTGAATATCTCTTGGATTCCTGATTGCACGATGCATGGTTGATCGCCTGACAACCGAGTGCTCGCCTGACAAACGAGCCAGCCATTCCGTGAGATCAGAGTCTTCGTGGTATAGGCAAGAACTGATGGCGGCATTCAAGAGAATCCGGAAGGTCTAACCTTGTCTGTGGTATTCTGAGTAGGATTCAATGATTGAATGACTGTGACGTGCTTCAAACTCCTAGCAGGCTAGGGCGTTAGTGACAGACGCAAAAGTATCAATGGATATTATTCCGGCCTGAACGAGAACCGACAGATGATTAGCCTATGCTGTGACAGAGCATCAGGGACGTATTTTCACTGAGAGGATGGGAGGTAGCTGCTGACAACAGTGAAACCCTACACGAGCTTGCCATGGAAAGGAGTAAGAAGGATTGGATGAAGGCAGTAGGAAAGCAGAGAGACGGAAGGGAAGGCATCTTCATACGCTTGTCTGAGGCTCTTACACCAATGATATACATAAGTATCTCTATCTTTATCTTATTGCTTTATTCGTTTATCACTATACCCATTTGAGTCTGCCTGACTGAGATTTACAAGATGACCATAGCTTGCTTCATACCACCAATCTCCGTGGGATCGACCCTTACTCGCGTAAGGTTTATTACTTGGACGACCCAGTGCACTTGCTGGTTAGTTGTGCGAAGTTGTGTTTATGCCATGGTATTGAGCACCAAGTCTTTGGAGCCATTACTAGGGATTGTTTATGTTTTGAAAAGTATTGATCACAATTTCGTGCACCAGGCACTAATTACCATCTATGGAAGGTTAAATGAAAGATTTGTTGTTTGACAAAAATCTACATTTACCCGTATTCTCTACACAAAAATCAGAATCTAAAACAGATGAAGAATGGGAGTTTGAACCACATGCTATATTAGAATATATTCTAGTTTACTTTTTAAAAAGTAGACGTCGTCCTATTTTACTATAATATTATTTGTAATGTAGAATGTGATACCTTTTCCTGCACCACTCTTGTTTGAGTAGATAGATGCTAGTGCAGGCAAGACAGTGACTGCTATCTGAAATCTAAATAAGAGTACGGTTAATATGTCTAAAAGTAAGAACTTCACATGGTCAATTTGATTGAGGTCAAGATGAATAATTATTTAAGATAAGAATATATTCTAATATAGCATGCAATTTGTAATAAAAATATATTATTAATTACCGCAAGGAAAATACCGAGAATGCCAAATACGCAGTGGGCCAAAATCTGAATGACGGTGGAAGCCGGATGAGTATCGAATAAATCATAGATATGGAGCCGCTCATCCTTAGCAAGCTTGCTAAGGCAAACTGTCATGATTAAGCCACCAGCCAAAATAAAATTTCTAATTCCCCAAAGGTTTTGGCGCCAACAACTGCGCATCCAATGGGCTCTACAGCCAAGGACGTAACACCCATAACCATCCAAGTTATTATAAGACCCCGAGCTCCAAATCCGCGGGCTGTGATTAATAATGTATGAACCCCAGGCTGCAGAAAGGGCCCATCGTACACATCCCTTAGCACCCAATAAGAGATACCAAAAAAATCCGTACCAAGCCAACCAGCTCAATGCCTCAATCGCTATCACCCATAACATGGGCTTTTTAAGGCCCTTTATGGCTCCTATAATTTCCCATAAGCATGTAACCACCGGGTATCAATCATCCTCCTCTTCCCCCTCATGTGTCTCCTCCTCAAGTAATGCCGGCTTATCCCAGATGAAGTATAGAACCATAGTTTTCAAAGAAAGTAGAAGGAGGATCGCTGAGAATAATACGCTTTTCACCCATATGCAGTAGTCGTCAGAGTGGCATGCTTTTGTCGCCGGAAACGGGAACATATGCACGCACACATTGAAGAAACCCATCAGGTTTTCCACTGCCATGAAGAATGTGGAGAACGTGTTTGTCAATGTGATCTTTCGTTCATCGCGGCTGGTAAGGTCAATAAGGAAGGCTGGCAGGAGGCCTTGGTCAACACGATCGAGGCATCCAACATCCAGAACTTGATCGTAAAAGTGACTATGGCGCGTGGCAGAATTTTCTTGGAGAGGTCGTCGCCAAAGACATAGCCGATGTCTGCGGCGAAGCCTATCGCCAAAAGAGCTATGGTTATGGAGATGGCACCGGCAATGATAAAAAGACGGTGGCGCCTGCATCAGATTCTATAGTAGGTAATGGCTGGTTGGAGAACAAAGCTACAAAAGGGTCCTCCAATCCAAACGAAAGAAATCTATCTGTCCGACACTCCGAGAATGTGGTAAATGGGTGGTAGCCAAAACATCTGTATAGCCGAAATAAAGTAGAGTCCAATGGAGATGCAGGCTACTGTAAGTAGCTTCCAAATTGAGCATGGCTGTGCCGGTGGTGTCCCAGATTCCAGCTGCACTGGTGAACTACTCATGACTATGTAGTATTTTTTGCTAAACACACAAGAGAAAGGAATAAAATCCAGATTTTTTTTCGAGTGCATTATGAGTTTTTAAGCTTGTTGCATCATTTTAATATATAAGTTTAGCTGGAATAAATCGCATCACATCAATTTACTACATAAAGCTGAAGATCACATTACTGGAATTTTTCCAAACTAGGGTTGGTGATAGTATGCATCAAGCTTTCAATTTAATTGTTTAATTTCGATTATTTTTCTTTTTCTATTTATAGTATTGGGTTTGGGCGGTTAGATTATTCTATTCTATGGGTGTGGTCCCAAACGGTTAGATTATTAGATGAACAGAATTGTGTCATGTAATGAATTTAACGGCCTAAGCACGCTGTAATTATGAATATGGTTCATAGCACAGAATGAATTTTGATCTTATATATTTATGCCTGCATTCAATTTTATTATATTATGTTTAGCCAACTCGTAGTTTTGTCGGGGTGAGAGAAAAAAACAGTATCAGATGCAATACAAATAGTAACATATTGAATTATTGATGCAGTTCCATACATATAAAAAGAAAAAAAAATAATAGAACACTAAACACTAGGGACAGTTAATATTAGTTGAGTGATTGATGAAGTAAAATATTTTTATGTTTAATTTGAATAATTCATGCCCTAAAGAGTAGAGACAAGCATGCTGTTGGGTTTTTGGGCTCCCTTCCTATATAGAGAAAAAGCCCAAATACTAGTATCCAATCCCATGAACAGTTGAAGTGGCTGAGGTGAGTTAGGGTTGAGTGAGAGAGAGGTCATTTTGAAAGAGAACACCAAACACTAGAGAGAAGAGAAGAGAGAAAGTTATTTTCGCACAAACACAAAGCTGTCTCTGTAAGTTGGTCACTTCAGATTCGTTAACCGTTGGATGGGGCTCAAATCTGGACAGTGTGTTCTACACATCTGGTTCTTTGATTTCACCGTTCGGATCTTCAATTTGACATTTGTAGCTGGAGATATTGGCCACGCATAGTAGCTCTATTTTTGTGGTATTTTCATCTTCTTGTTCTTGTTTTGTAAGCTTTGAAGCTTGGGTTGTTTGGCTTGTTGTATGCACGTTTTGTGCAGTAATTTGTGACTCTCTTGTACCCTATTTTTTATCATAGTGAAGCTATATCCTGGTCTTGGAGACTCGTGATTTTTACTTCTCTCATTGAGGAGGTTTCCACGTTAAAAATCTTGGTGTGTTAGCTTGTTTCTATTTCCTGGTTTATGTGATTTTTCCGCTGCTATTGGGTATTATTGTGCTGGTGTTAATACTTGTGGTGAGTGGATATTGTTACTCCTCTAATTCTTGCAAGTAGGGAATTATGTTTTATTCATATCAATTGGTATCAGAGCTCAGTTGTGGGTATTTGGTTATAACTTGCTTGAAAGATGGAGGCAAATAATTCTACTAGAATGATAAGTTTGAATGGCACTAATTACCATCTATGGAAGGTCAAATGAAAGATTTGTTGTTTGACAAAAATCTACATTTACCCGTATTCTCTACATAAAAATCAGAATCTAAAACAGATGAAGAATGGGAGTTTGAACCACATGCTATATTAGAATATATTCTAGTTTACTTTTTAAAAAGTAGACGTCATCCTATTTTACTATAATATTATTTGTAGTGTAGAATGTGATACCTTTTCCTGCACCACTCTTATTTGAGTAGATAGATGCTAGTGCAGGCACGACAGTGACTGCTATCTGAAATCTAAATAAGAGTACGGTTAATATGTCTAAAAGTAAGAACATCACATGGTCAATTTGATTGAGGTCAAGATGAATAATTATTTAAGATAAGAATATATTCTAATATAGCATGCAATTTGTAATAAAAATATATTATTAATTACCGCAAGGAAAATACCGAGAATGCCAAATACGCAGTGGGCCAAAATCTGAATGACGGTGGAAGCCGGATGAGTATCGAATAAATCATGGATATGGAGCCGCTCATCCTTAGCAAGCTTGCTAAGGCAAACTGTCATGGTTAAGCCACCAGCCAAAATAAAATTTCCAATTTCCCAAAGGTTTTGGCGCCACCAACTGTGCGTCCAATGGGCTCTACAGCCAAGGACGTAACACCCAGAACCATCCAAGTTATTATAAGACCCCGAGCTCCAAATCTACGGGCTGTGATTAATAATGTATGAACCCCAGGCTGCAGAGGGGGCCCATCGTACACATTCCTTAGCATCCAATAAGAGATATACCAAAAAAATCCGTACCAAGCCAACCAGCTCAATGCCTCAATCGCTATCACCCATAACATGGGCTTTTTAAGGCCCTTTATGGCTCCTATAATTTCCCATAAGCATGTAACCACCGGTTATCAATCATCCTCCTCTTCCCCCTCATGTGTCTCCTCCTCAAGTAATGCCGGCTTATCCCAGATGAAGTATAGAACCATAGTTTTCAAAGAAAGTAGAAGGAGGATCGATGAGAATAATACGCTTTTCACCCATATGCAGTAGTCGTCAGAGTGGCATTCTTTTGTCGCCGGAAATGGGAACGTATGCACGAACACAGAGAAGAAACCCATCAGGTTTTCCACTACCATGAAGAATGTGGAGAACGTGTTTGTCAATGTGATCTTCCGTTCGTCGCAGCTGGCAAGGTCAATAAGAAAGGCTTGGCAGGAGGCCTTGGTCAACACGATCGAGGCATCCAACATCCAGAACCTGATCGTAAAAGTGACTATGGCGCGTGGCAGAATTTTCTTGGAGAGGTCATCGCCAAAAGAGCTATGGTTATGGAGATGGCACCGGCAATGATAAAAAGACGGTGGCGCCTGCATCAGATTCTATAGTAGGTAATGGCTGGTTGGAGAACAAAGCTACAAAAGGGTCCGGCAATCCAAACGAAAAAAATCTATCTGTCCGGCACTCCGAGAATGTGATAAATGGGTGGTAGCCAAAACATCTGTATAGCCGAAATAAAGTAGAGTCCAATGGAGATGCAGGCTACTGTAAGTAGCTTCCAAATTGAGCATGGCTGTGCCGGTGGTGTCCCAGATTCCAGCTGCACTGGTGAACTACTCATGACTATGTAGTATTTTTTGCTAAACACACAAGAGAAAGGAATAAAATCCAGATTTTTTTACGAGTGCATTATGAGTTTTTAAGCTTGTTGCATCAGTTTAATATATAAGTTTAGCTGGAATAAATAGCATCACATCAATTTACTACATAAGGCTGAAGATCACATTACTGGAATTTTTCCAAACTAGGGTTGGTGATAGTATGCATCAAGCTTTCAATTTAATTGTTTAATTTCGATTATTTTTCTTTTTCTATTTATAGTATTGGTTTGGGCGGTTAGATTATTCTATTCTATGAGTGTGATCCCAAACGGTTAGATTATTAGATGAACAGAATTGTGTCATGTAATGAATTTAACGGCCTAAGCACGTTGTAATTATGAATAAGGTTCATAGCACAGAATGAATTTTGATCTTATATATTTATGCCTGCGTTCAATTTTATTATATTATGTTTAGCCAACTCGTGGTTTTGTCGGGGTGAGAGAAAAAAACAGTATCAGATGCAATACAAATAGTAACATATTGAATTATTGATGCAGTTACATACATAAAAAAAGAAAAAAAATAACAGAACACTAAACACTAGGGACGGTTAATATTAGTTGAGTGATTGATGAAGTAAAATATTTTTATGTTTAATTTGAATAATTCATGCCCTAAAGAGTAGAGACAAGCATGCTGTTGGGTTTTTGGGCTCCCTTCCTATATAGAGAAAAAGCCCAAATACTAGTATCCAATCCCATGAATAGTTGAAGTGTCTGAGGTGAGCTAGGGTTGAGTGAGAGAGAGGTCATTTTGCAAGAGAACACCAAACACTAGAGAGAAGAGAAGAGAGAAAGTTATTTTCGCACAAACACAAAGCTGTCTCTGTAAATTGGTCACTTCAGATTCGATAACCGTTGGATCGAGCTCAAATCTGGACAGTGTGTTCTACACATTTGGTTCTTTGATTTTACCGTTCGGATCTTCAATTCGACATTTGTAGCAGGAGATATTAGCCACGCATAGTAGCTCTATTTTTGTGGTATTTTCATCTTCTTGTTCTTGTTTTGTAAGCTTTGAAGCTTGGGTTGTTTGGCTTCTTGTATGCACATTTTGTGCAGTAATTTGTGACTCTCTTGTACCCTATTTTTTATCATAGTGAAGCTATATCCTGGTCTTGGAGACTCGTGATTTTTACTTCTCTCATTGAGGAGGTTTTCCACGTTAAAAATCTTGGTGTGTTAGCTTGTTTCTATTTCCTGGTTTATGTAATTTTTCTGCTGCTATTGGGTATTATTGTGCTGGTGTTAATACTTATGGTGAGTGGATATTGTTGCTCCTCTAATTCTTGCAAGTAGGGAATTATGTTTTATTCATATCAATTGGTATCAGAGCTTAGTTTTGGGTATTTGGTTATAACTTGCTTGAAAGATGGAGGCAAATAATTCTACTAGAATGATAAGTTTGAATGGCACTAATTACCATCTATGGAAGGTCAAATGAAAGATTTGTTGTTTGACAAAAATCTACATTTACCCGTATTCTCTACACAAAAATCAGAATCTAAAACAGATGAAGAATGGGAGTTTGAACCACATGCTATATTAGAATATATTCTAGTTTACTTTTTAAAAAGTAGACGTCATCCTATTTTACTATAATATTATTTGTAGTGTAGAATGGGATACCTTTTCCTGCACCACTCTTGTTTGAGTAGATAGATGCTAGTGCAGGCACGACAGCGACTGCTCTCTGAAATCTAAATAAGAGTATGGTTAATTTGTCTAAAAGTAAGAACTTCACATGGTCAATTTGATTGAGGTCAAGATGAATAATTATTTAAGATAAGAATATATTCTAATATAGCATGCAATTTGTAATAAAATTATATTATTAATTACCGCAAGGAAAATACCGAGAATGCCAAATACGCAGTGGGCCAAAATCTGAATGACGGTGGAAGCCAGATGAGTATCGAATAAATCATGGATATGGAGCCGCTCATCCTTAGCAAGCTTGCTAAGGCAAACTGTCATGGTTAAGCCACCAGCCAAAATAAAATTTCCAATTCCCCAAAGGTTTTGGCGCCACCAACTGTGCGTCCAATGGGCTCTACAGCCAAGGACGTAACACCCATAACCATCCAAGTTATTATAAGACCCCGAGCTCCAAATCCGCGGGCTGTGATTAATAATGTATGAACCCCAGGCTGCAGAGGGGGCCCATCGTACACATCCCTTAGCATCCAATAAGAGATATACCAAAAAAATCCGTACCAAGCCAACCAGCTCAATGCCTCAATCGCTATCACCCATAACATGGGCTTTTTAAGGCCCTTTATGGCTCCTATAATTTCCCATAAGCATGTAACCACCGGTTATCAATCATCCTCCTCTTCCCCCTCATGTGTCTCCTCCTCAAGTAATGCCGGCTTATCCCAGATGAAGTATAGAACCATAGTTTTCAAAGAAAGTAGAAGGAGGATCGATGAGAATAATACGCTTTTCACCCATATGCAGTAGTCGTCAGAGTGGCATGCTTTTGTCGCCGGAAATGAGAACGTATGCACGAACACAGAGAAGAAACCCATCAGGTTTTCCACTGCCATGAAGAATGTGGAGAACGTGTTTGTCAATGTGATCTTCCGTTCGTTGCGGCTGGCAAGGTCAATAAGGAAGGCTTGGCAGGAGGCCTTGGTCAACACGATCGAGCCATCCAACATCCAGAACCTGATCGTAAAAGTGACTATGGCGCGTGGCAGAAATTTCTTGGAGAGGTCGTCACCAAAGGCATAGCCGATGTCTGCGGCGAAGCTTATCGCCAAAAGAGCTATGGTTATGGAGATGGCACCGGCAATGATAAAAAGACGGTAGCGCCTGCATCAGTTTCTATAGTAGGTAATGGCTGGTTGGAGAACAAAGCTACAAAAGGGTCCGCCAATCCAAACGAAAGAAATCTATCTGTCCGGCACTCCGAGAATGTGGTAAATGGGTGGTAGCCAAAACATCTGTATAGCCGAAATAAAGTAGAGTCCAATGGAGATGCAGGCTACTGTAAATAGCTTCCAAATTGAGCATGGCTGTGCCGGTGGTGTACCAGATTCCAGCTGCACTGGTGAACTACTCATGACTATGTAGTATTTTTTGCTAAACACACAAGAGAAAGGAATAAAATCCAAATTTTTTTACGAGTGCATTATGAGTTTTTAAGCTTGTTGCATCAGTTTAATATATAAGTTTAGCTGGAATAAATAGCATCACATCAATTTACTACATAAGGCTGATGATCACATTACTGGAATTTTTCCAAACTAGGGTTGGTGATAGTATGCATCAAGCTTTCAATTTAATTGTTTAATTTTGATTATTTTTCTTTTTCTATTTATAGTATTGGGTTTGGGCGGTTAGATTATTCTATTCTATGTGTGTGATCCCAAACGGTTAGATTATTAGATGAACAGAATTGTGTCATGTAATGAATTTAACGGCCTAAGCACGCTGTAATTATGAATAACGTTCATAGCACAGAATGAATTTTGATCTTATATATTTATGCCTGCGTTCAATTTTATTATATTATGTTTAGCCAACTCGTGGTTTTGTCGGAGTGAGAGAAAAAAAACAGTATCAGATGCAATACAAATAGTAACATATTGAATTATTGATGCAGTTACATACATAAAAAAAGAAAAAAAATAACAGAACACTAAACACTAGGGACGGTTAATATTAGTTGAGTGATTGATGAAGCAAAATACTTTTATGTTTAATTTGAATAATTCATGCCCTAAAGAGTAGAGACAAGCATGCTGTTGGGTTTTTGGGCTCCCTTCCTATATAGAGAAAAAGCCCAAATACTAGTATCCAATCCCATGAATAGTTAAAGTGGCTGAGGTGAGTTAGGGTTGAGTGAGAGAGAGGTCATTTTGCAAGAGAACACCAAACACTAGAGAGAAGAGAAGAGAGAAAGTTATTTTCGCACAAACACAAAGCTGTCTCTGTAAATTGGTCACTTCAGATTCGATAACCGTTGGATCGAGCTCAAATCTGGACAGTGTGTTCCACACATCTAGTTCTTTGATTTCACCGTTCGGATCTTCAATTCGACATTTGTAGCTGGAGATATTGGCCACGCATAGTAGCTCTATTTTTGTGGTATTTTCATCTTCTTGTTCTTGTTTTGTAAGCTTTGAAGCTTGGGTTGTTTGGCTTGTTGTATGCACGTTTTGTGCAGTAATTTGTGACTCTCTTGTACCCTATTTTTCATCCTAGTGAAGCTATATCCTGGTCTTGGAGACTCGTGATTTTTACTTCTCTCATTGAGGAGGTTTTCCACGTTAAAATTCTTGGTGTGTTAGCCTGTTTCTATTTCCTGGTTTATGTAATTTTTCCGCTGCTATTGGGTATTATTGTGCTGGTGTTAATACTTGTGGTGAGTGGATATTGTTGCTCCTCTAATTCTTGCAAGTAGGGAATTATGTTTCATTCATATCAATTAGTATCAGAGCTCAGTTTTGGGTATTTGGTTATAACTTGCTTGAAAGATGGAGGCAAATAATTCTACTAGAATGATAAGTTTGAATGGCACTAATTACCATCTATGGAAGGTCAAATGAAAGATTTGTTGTTTGACAAATATCTACATTTACCCGTATTCTCTACACAAAAATCAGAATCTAAAACAGATGAAGAATGGGAGTTTGAACAACATGCTATATTAGAATATATTCTAGTTTACTTTTTAAAAAGTAGACGTCATCCTATTTTACTATAATATTATTTGTAGTGTAGAATGTGATACCTTTTCCTGCACCACTCTTGTTTGAGTAGATAGATGCTAGTGCAGGCACGACAATGACTGCTATCTGAAATCTAAATAAGAGTACGGTTAATATGTCTAAAAGTAAGAACTTCCCATGGTCAATTTGATTGAGGTCAAGATGAATAATTATTTAAGATAAGAATATATTCTAATATATCATGCAATTTGTAATAAAAATATATTATTAATTACCACAAGGAAAATACCGAGAATGCCAAATACGCAGTGGGCCAAAATCTGAATGACGGTGGAAGACGGATGAGTATCGAATAAATCATGGATATGGAGCCGCTCATCCTTAGCAAGCTTGCTAAGGCAAACTGTCATGGTTAAACCACCAGCCAAAATAAAATTTCCAATTCCCCAAAGGTTTTGGCGCCACCAACTGTGCGTCCAATGGGCTCTACAGCCAAGAACGTAACACCCATAACCATCCAAGTTATTATAAGACCCCGAGCTCCAAATCCGCGCGCTGTGATTAATAATGTATGAACCCCAGGCTACAGAGGGGGCCCATCGTACACATCCCTTAGCATCCAATAAGAGATATACCAAAAAAATCCGTACCAAGCCAACCAGCTCAATGCCTCAATCGCTATCACCTATAACATGGGCTTTTTAAGACCCTTTATGGCTCCTATAATTTCCCATAAGCATGTAACCACCGGGTATCAATCATCCACCTCTTCCCCTTCATGTGTCTCCTCCTCAAGTAATGCCGGCTTATCCCAAATGAAGTATAGAACCATAGTTTTCAAAGAAAGTAGAAGGAGGATCACTGAGAATAATACGCTTTTCACCCATATGCAGTAGTCGTCAGAGTGGCATGCTTTTGTCGTCGGAAATGGGAACATATGCACGAATACAGAGAAGAAACCCATCAGGTTTTCCACTGCCATGAAGAATGTGGAGAACGTGTTTGTCAATGTGATCTTCCGTTCGTCGCGGCTGGCAAGGTCAATAAGGAAGGCTTGGCAGGAGGCCTTGGTCAACACCATCGAGGCATCCAACATCCAGAACCTGATCATAAAAGTGACTATGGCGCGTGGCAGAATTTTCTTAGAGAGGTCGTCGCCAAAGGCATAGCCGATGTCTACGGCGAAGCCTATCGCCAAAAGAGCTATGGTTATGGAGATGGCACCGGGAATGATAAAAAGACGGTGGCGCCTGCATCAGATTCTATAGTAGGTAATGGCTGGTTGGAGAACAAAGCTACAAAAGGGTCCGCCAATCCAAACGAAAGAAATCTATCTGTCCGGCACTCCGAGAATGTGGTAAATGGGTGGTAGCCAAAACATCTGTATAGCCGAAATAAAGTAGAGTCCAATGGAGATGCAGGCTACTGTAAATAGCTTCCAAATTGAGCATGGCTGTGCCGGTGGTGTCCCAGATTCCAGCTACACTGGTGAACTACTCATGACTATGTAGTATTTTTTGCTAAACACACAAGAAAAAGGAATAAATCCAGATTTTTTTACGAGTGCATTATGAGTTTTTAAGCTTGTTGCATCAGTTTAATATATAAGTTTAGCTGGAATAAATCGCATCACATCAATTTACTACATAAGGCTGAAGATCACATTACTGGAATTTTTCCAAACTAGGGTTGGTGATAGTATGCATCAAGCTTTCAATTTAATTGTTTAATTTCGATTATTTTTCCTTTTCTATTTATAGTATTGGGTTTGGGTGGTTAGATTATTCTATTCTATGGGTGTGGTCCCAAACGGTTAGATTATTAGATGAACAGAATTGTGTCATGTAATGAATTTAACGGCCTAAGCACGCTGTAATTATGAATAAGGTTCATAGCACAGAATGAATTTTGATCTTATATATTTATGCCTGCGTTCAATTTTATTATATTATGTTTAGCCAACTCGTGGTTTTGTCGGGGTGAGAGAAAAAAACAGTATCAGATGCAATACAAATAGTAACATATTGAATTATTGATGCAGTTACATACATAAAAAAAGAAAAAAAATAACAGAACACTAAATACTAGGGACGGTTAATATTAGTTGAGTGATTGATGAAGTAAAATATTTTTATGTTTAATTTGAATAATTCATGCCCTAAAGAATAGAGACAAGCATGCTGTTGGGTTTTTGGGCTCCCTTCCTATATAGAGAAAAAGCCCAGATACTAGTATCCAATCCCATGAATAGTTGAAGTGGCTGAGGTGAGTTAGGGTTGAGAGAGAGAGAGGTCATTTTGCAAGAGAACACCAAACACTAGAGAGAAGAGAAGAGAGAAAGTTATTTTCGCACAAACACAAAGCTGTCTCTGTAAATTGGTCACTTCAGATTCGTTAACCGTTGGATCGAGCTCAAATCTGAACAGTGTGTTCTACACATCTTGTTCTTTGATTTCACCGTTCGGATCTTCAATTTGACATTTGTAGCTTGTGATATTAGCCACGCATAGTAGCTCTATTTTTGTGGTATTTTCATCTTCTTGTTCTTGTTTTGTAAGCTTTGAAGCTTTGGTTGTTTGGCTTGTTGTATGCACGTTTTGTGCAGTAATTTGTGACTCTCTTGTACCCTATTTTTTATCATAGTGAAGCTATATCCTGGTCTTGGAGACTCGTGATTTTTACTTCTCTCATTGAGGAGGTTTCCACGTTAAAAATCTTGGTGTGTTAGCTTGTTTCTATTTCCTGGTTTATGTGATTTTTCCGCTGCTATTGGGTATTATTGTGCTGGTGTTAATACTTGTGGTGAGTGGATATTGTTGCTCCTCTAATTTTTGCAAGTAGGGAATTATGTTTTATTCATATCAATTGGTATCAGAGCTCAGTTTTGGGTATTTGGTTATAACTTGCTTGAAAGATGGAGGCAAATAATTCTACTAGAATGATAAGTTTAAATGGCACTAATTACCATCTATGGAAGGTCAAATGAAAGATTTGTTGTTTGACAAAAATCTACATTTACCCGTATTCTCTACACAAAAATCAGAATCTAAAACAGATGAAGAATGGGAGTTTGAACCACATGCTATATTAGAATATATTCTAGTTTACTTTTTAAAAAGTAGACGTCATCCAATTTTACTATAATATTATTTGTAGTGTAGAATGTGATACCTTTTCCTGCACCACTCTTGTTTGAGTAGATAGATGCTAGTGCAGGCACGACAGTGATTGCTATCTGAAATCTAAATAAGAGTACGGTTAATATGTCTAAAAGTAAGAACTTCACATGGTCAATTTGATTGAGGTCAAGATGAATAATTATTTAAGATAAGAATATATTCTAATATAGCATGCAATTTGTAATAAAAATATATTATTAATTACCGCAAGAAAAATACCGAGAATGCCAAATACGCAGTGGGCCAAAATCTGAATGACGGTGGAAGCCGGATGAGTATCGAATAAATCATGGATATGGAGCCGATCATCCTTAGCAAGCTTGCTAAGGCAAACTGTCATGGTTAAGCCACCAGCCAAAATAAAATTTCCAATTCCCCAAAGGTTTTTGCGCCACCAACTGTGCGTCCAATGGGCTCTACAGCCAAGGACGTAACACCCATAACCATCCAAGTTATTATAAGACCCCGAGCTCCAAATCCGCGGGCTGTGATTAATAATGTATGAACCCCAGGCTGCAGAGGGGGCCCATCGTACACATCCCTTAGCATCCAATAAGAGATATACCAAAAAAATCCGTACCAAGCCAACCAGCTCAATGCCTCAATCGCTATCACCCATAACATGGGCTTTTTAAGGCCCTTTATGGCTCCTATAATTTCCCATAAGCATGTAACCACCGGGTATCAATCATCCTTCTCTTCCCCCTCATGTGTCTCCTCCTCAAGTAATGTCGGCTTATCCCAGATGAAGTATAGAACCATAGTTTTCAAAGAAAGCAGAAGGAAGATCACTGAGAATAATACGCTTTTCACCCATATGCAATAGTCGTCAGAGTGGCATGCTTTTGTCGCCGGAAATGGGAACGTATGCACGAACACAGGGAAGAAACCCATCAGGTTTTCCACTGCCATGAAGAATGTGGAGAACGTGTTTGTCAATGTGATCTTCCGTTCGTCGCGGCTGGCAAGGTCAATAAGGAAGGCTTGGCAGGAGGCCTTGGTCAACACGATCGAGGCATCCAACATCCAGAACCTGATCGTAAAAGTGACTATGGCGCGTGGCAGAATTTTCTTGGAGAGGTCATCGCCAAAAGAGCTATGGTTATAGAGATGGCACCGGCAATGATAAAAAGACGGTGGCGCCTGCATCAGATTCTATAGTAGGTAATGGCTGGTTTGAGAACAAAGCTACAAAAGGGTCCGCCCATCCAAACGAAAAAAATCTATCTGTCCGGCACTCCGAGAATGTGGTAAATGGGTGGTAGCCAAAACATCTGTATAGCCGAAATAAAGTAGAGTCCAATGGAGATGCAGGCTACTGTAAATAGCTTCCAAATTGAGCATGGCTGTACCGGTGGTGTCCCAGATTCCAGCTGCACTGGTGAACTACTCATGACTATGTACTATTTTTTGCTAAACACACAAGAGAAAGGAATAAAATCCAGATTTTTTTACGTGTGCATTATAAGTTTTTAAGCTTGTTGCATCAGTTTAATATATAAGTTTAGCTGGAATAAATCGCATCACATCAATTTACTACATAAGGCTGAAGATCACATTACTGGAATTTTTCCAAACTAGGGTTGGTGATAGTATGCATCAAGCTTTCAATTTAATTGTTTAATTTCGATTATTTTTCTTTTTCTATTTATAGTATTGGGTTTAGGCGGTTAGATTATTCTATTCTATGGGTGTGGTCCCAAACGGTTAGATTATTAGATGAACAGAATTGTGTCATGTAATGAATTTAACGGCCTAAGCACACTGTAATTATGAATAAGGTTCATAGCACAGAATGAATTTTGATCTTATATATTTATGCCTGCGTTCAATTTTATTATATTATGTTTAGCCAACTCATGGTTTTGTCGGGGTGAGAGAAAAAAACAATATCAGGTGCAATACAAATAGTAACATATTGAATTATTGATGCAGTTACATACATAAAAAAAGAAAAAAATAACAGAACACTAAACACTAGGGACGGTTAATATTAGTTGGGTGATTGATGAAGTAAAATATTTTTATGTTTAATTTGAATAATTCATGCCCTAAAGAGTAGAGACAAGCATGCTGTTAGGTTTTTGGGCTCCCTTCCTATATAGAGTAAAAGCCCAAATACTAGTATCCAATCCCATGAATAGTTGAAGTGGCTGAGGTGAGTTAGGGTTGAGTGAGGAAGAGGTCATTTTGCAAGAGAACACCAAACACTAGAGAGAAGAGAAGAGAGAAAGTTATTTTCGCACAAACACAAAGCTGTCTCTGTAAATTGGTCACTTCAGATTCGTTAACCGTTGGATCAAGCTCAAATCTGGACACTGTGTTCTACACATCTGATTCTTTGATTTCACCGTTCGGATCTTCAATTCGACATTTTTAGCTTGAGATATTGGCCACGCATAGTAGCTCTATTTTTGTGGTATTTTCATCTTCTTGTTCTTGTTTTGTAAGCTTTGAAGCTTGGGTTGTTTGGCTTGTTGTATGCACGTTTTGTGCAGTAATTTGTGACTCTCTTGTACCCTATTTTTCATCATAGTGAAGCTATATCCTGGTCTTGGAGACTCGTGATTTTTACTTCTCTCATTGAGGAGGTTTTCCACGTTAAAAATCTTGGTGTGTTAGCTTGTTTCTATTTTCTGGTTTATGTGATTTTTCCGCTGCTATTGGGTATTATTGTGCTGGTGTTAATACTTGTGGTGAATGGATATTGTTGCTCCTCTAATTCTTGCAAGTAGGGAATTATGTTTTATTCATATCAATTGGTATCAGAGCTCAGTTTTGCGTATTTGGTTATAACTTGCTTGAAAGATGGAGGCAAATAATTCTACTAGAATGATAAGTTTGAATGGCACTAATTACCATCTATGGAAGGTCAAATGAAAGATTTGTTGTTTGACAAAAATCTACATTTACCCGTATTCTCTACACAAAAATCAGAATCTAAAACAGATGAAGAATGGGAGTTTGAACCACATGCTATATTAGAATATATTCTAGTTTACTTTTTAAAAAGTAGACGTCATCCTATTTTACTATAATATTATTTGTAGTGTAGAATGTGATACCTTTTCCTGCACCACTCTTGTTTGAGTAGATAGATGCTAGTGCAGGCACGACAGTGACTGCTATCTGAAATCTAAATAAGAGTACGGTTAATATGTCTAAAAGTAAGAACTTCACATGGTCAATTTGATTGAGGTCAAGATGAATAATTATTTAAGATAAGAATATATTCTAATATAGCATGCAATTTGTAATAAAAATATATTATTAATTACCGCAAGGAAAATACCGAGAATGCCAAATACGCAGTGGGCCAAAATCTGAATGACGGTGGAAGCCGGATGAGTATCGAATAAATCATGGATATGGAGCCGCTCATCCTTAGCAAGCTTGCTAAGGCAAACTGTCATGGTTAAGCCACCAACTAAAATAAAATTTCCAATTTCCCAAAGGTTTTGGCGCCACCAACTGTGCGTCCAATGGGCTCTACAGCCAAGGACGTAACACCCATAACCATCCAAGTTATTATAAGACCCCGAGCTCCAAATCCGCGGCCTGTGATTAATAATGTATGAATCCCAGGCTGCAGAGGGGGCCCATCGTACACATCCCTTAGCATCCAATAAGAGATATTCCAAAAAAATCCGTACCAAGCCAACCAGCTCAATGCTTCAATCGCTATCACCCATAACATGGGCTTTTTAAGGCCCTTTATGGCTCCTATAATTTCCCATAAGCATGTAACCACCGGGTATCAATCATACTCCTCTTCCCCCTCATGTGTCTCCTCCTCAAGTAATGCCGGCTTATCCCAGATGAAGTATAGAACCATAGTTTTCAAAGAAAGTAGAAGGAGGATCGCTGAGAATAATACGCTTTTCACCCATATGCAGTAGTCGTCAGAGTGGCATGCTTTTGTCGCCGGAAATGAGAACGTATGCACGAACACAGGGAAGAAACCCATCAGGTTTTCCACTGCCATGAAGAATGTGGAGAACGTGTTTGTCAATGTGATCTTCCGTTCGTCGCGGCTGGCAAGGTCAATAAGGAAGGCTTGGCAGGAGGCCTTGGTTAACACGATCGAGGCATCCAACATCCAGAACCTGATCGTAAAAGTGACTATGGCGCGTGGCAGAATTTTCTTGGAGAGGTCATCGCCAAAGGCATAGCCGATGTCTGCGGCGAAGCCTAACGCCAAAAGAGCTACGGTTATGGAGATGGCACCGGCAATGATAAAAAGACGGTGGCGCCTGCATCAGATTCTATTGTAGGTAATGGCTGGTTGGAGAACAAAGCTACAAAAGGGTCCGCCAATCCAAACGAAAGAAATCTATCTGTCCGGCACTCCGAGAATGTGGTAAATGGGTGGTAGCCAAAATATCTGTATAGCCGAAATAAAGTAGAGTCCAATGGAGATGCAGGCTACTGTAAATAGCTTCCAAATTGAGCATGGCTGTGCCGGTGGTGTCCCAGATTCCAGCTGCACTGGTGAACTACTCATTACTATGTAGTATTTTTTGCTAAACACACAAGAGAAAGGAATAAAATCCAGATTTTTTTACGAGTGCATTATGAGTTTTTAAGCTTGTTGCATCAGTTTAATATATTAGTTAGGCTGGAATAAATCGCATCACATTAATTTACTACATAAGGCTGAAGATCACATTACTGGAATTTTTCCAAACTAGGGTTGGTGATAGTATGCATCAAGCTTTCAATTTAATTGTTTAATTTTGGTTATTTTTCTTTTTCTATTTATAGTATTGGGTTTGGGCGGTTAGATTATTCTATTCTCTGGGTGTGGTCCCAAACGGTAAGATTATTAGATGAACAGAATTGTGTCATGTAATAAATTTAACGGCCTAAGCACGCTGTAATTATGAATAAGGTTCATAGCACAGAATGAATTTTGATCTTATATATTTATGCCTGCGTTTAATTTTATTATATTATGTTTAGCCAACTCGTGGTTTTGTCGGGGTGAGAGAAAAAAACAGTATCAGATGCAATACAAATAGTAACATATTGAATTATTGATGCAGTTACATACATAAAAAAGAAAAAAAAACAGAACACTAAACACTAGGGACGGTTAATATTAGTTGAGTGATTGATGAAGTAAAATATTTTTATGTTTAATTTGAATAATTCATGCCCTAAAGAGTAGAGACAAGCATGCTGTTGGGTTTTTGGGCTCCCTTCCTATATAGAGAAAAAGCCCAAATACTAGTATCCAATCCCATGAATAGTTGAAGTGGCTGAGGTGAGTTAGGGTTGAGTGAGAGAGAGGTCATTTTGCAAGAGAACACCAAACACTAGAGAGAAGAGAAGAGAGAAAGTTATTTTCGCACAAACACAAAGCTGTCTCTGTAAATTGGTCACTTCAGATTCGTTAACCGTTGGATCGAGCTCAAATCTGGACAGTGTGTTCTACACATCTGGTTCTTTGATTTCACCGTTCGGATCTTCAATTCGACATTTGTAGCTGGAGATATTGACCAGGTATAGTAGCTCTATTTTTGTGGTATTTTCATCTTCTTGTTCTTGTTTTGTAAGCTTTGAAGCTTGGGTTGTTTGGCTTGCTGTATGCACGTTTTGTGCAGTAATTTGTGACTCTCTTGTACCCTATTTTTCATCATAGTGAAGCTATATCCTGGTCTTGGAGACTCGTGATTTTTACTTTTCTCATTGAGGAGGTTTTTCACGTTAAAAATCTTGGTGTGTTAGCTTGTTTCTATTTCCTGGTTTATGTGCTTTTTTCGCTGCTATTGGGTATTATTGTGCTGGTGTTAATACTTGTGGTGAGTGGATATTGTTGCTCCTCTAATTCTTGCAAGTAGGGAATTATGTTTTATTCATATCAATTGGTATCAGAGCTCAGTTTTGGGTATTTGGTTATAACTTGCTTAAAAGATGGAGGCAAATAATTCTACTAGAATGATAAGTTTGAATGGTACTAATTACCATCTATGGAAGGTCAAATGAAAGATTTGTTGTTTGACAAAAATCTACATTTACCCGTATTCTCTACACAAAAATCAGAATCTAAAACAGATGAAGAATGGGAGTTTGAACCACATGCTATATTAGAATATATTCTAGTTTACTTTTTAAAAAGTAGATGTCATCCTACTATAATATTATTTGTAGTGTAGAATGTGATACCTTTTCCTGCACCACTCTTGTTTGAGTAGATAGATACTAGTGCAGGCACGACAGTGACTGCTATCTGAAATCTAAATAAGAGTACGGTTAATATGTCTAAAAGTAAGAACTTTACATGGTCATTTTGATTGAGGTCAAGATGAATAATTATTTAAGATAAGAATATATTCTAATATAGCATGATATTTGTAATAAAAATATATTATTAATTACCGCAAGAAAAATACCGAGAATGTGGTGCACGAAATTGCAATAACACTTTTGCAATCCCGCACAACTAACCAGCAAGTGCACTGGGTCGTCCAAGTAATACCTTGCGTGAGCAAGGGTCGATCCCACGGAGATTGTCGGCTTGAAGCAAGCTATGGTTATCTTGTAAATCTTATTCAGGATATCAGAAATTATCAGGATTGATTGTAAAAAGCAAAAGAACATGAAAAAGGTACTTGTTTTGCAGTAATGGAGGATAGGCTGGGGCTTTGGAGATGCTCCATCTTCCGAATCTCTGCTTTCCTACTGTCTTCTTCGTCAAACACGCAAGGCTCCTTCCATGGCAAGCTGTATGTAGGGTTTCACCATTGTCAGTGGCTACCTCCCATCCTCTCAGTGAAAATACGTCCCTGATGCTCTGTCACAGCATAGGCTAATCATCTGTCGGTTCTCAATCAGGCCGGAATAGAATCCAGTGATTCTTTTGCGTCTGTCACTAACGCCCCGCCTTCAGGAGTTTGAAGCACGTCACAGTCATCCAGTCATTGAATCCTACTCAGAATACCACAGACAAGGTTTAGACCTTCCGGATTCTCTTGAATGCCGCCATCAGTTCTAGCTTATACCACGAAGATTCCGATTAAAGAACCCAAGAGATAACTACTTAATCTAAGGTAGAACGGAGGTGGTTGTCAGTCACACGTTCATGGTTGAGAATGATGATGACTGTCACGGATCATCACATTCATCCGGATTAAGAACAAGTATTATCTTAGAATGGAAGCAAGCATGATTGAATGAGAAACAGTAGTAATTGCATTAATCCATCAAGACACAGCAGAGCTCCTCACCCCCAACCATGGGGTTTAGAGACTCATGCCGTGGAAGGTATACAATGAAATGTGTAAAAATGTCATGAGGTCATAAGGTACGGATACAATGTCAAAAGATCCTATTAATAGTAAAACTAGTGTCCTAAGGTTTACAGAAATGAGTAAATGACAGAAAAATCCACTTCCGGGCCCTCTTGGTGTGTGCTTGGGCTGAGCAATGAAGGAATTTCGTGTAGAGACCTTTTCTGGAGTTAAACGCCAGCTTTCATGCCAGTTTGGGCGTTTAACTCCAAATTTTATGCCAGTTCCGGCGTTTAACGCTGGAATTTCTGTAGGTGACTTTAAGCGCCGGTTTGGGCCATCAAATCTTGGGCAAAGTATGGACTATTATATATTGCTGGAAAGCCCAGGATGTCTACTTTCCAATGCCGTTAAGAGCGCGCCAATTGGGCTTCTGTAGCTCCAGAAAATTCACTTCGAGTGCAGGGAGGTCAGAATCCAACAGCATCTGCAGTCCTTTTCAGTCTCTGGATCAGATTTTTGCTCAGAACCCTCAATTTCAGCCAGAAAATACCTGAAATCACAGAAAAACACACAAACTCATAGTAAAGTCCAGAAAAGTGAATTTTAATTAAAAACTAATAAAAATATACTAAAAACTAACTAAAAGATACTAAAAACATACTAAAAACAATGCCAAAAAGCATACAAATTATCCGCTCATCACAATACCAAACTTAAATTGTTGCTTGTCCCCAAGCAACTGAAAATCAAAATAGGATAAAAAGAAGAGAATATACTATAGATTCCAAAATATCAAAGAAACATAGCTCCAATTAGATGAGCGGGACTAGTAGCTTTTTGCCTCCGAACAGTTTTGGCATCTCACTCTATCCCTTGAAGTTCAGAATGATTGGCATCTATAAGAACTCAGAACTCAGATAGTGTTATTGATTCTCCTAGTTAAGTATGATGATTCTTGAACATAGCTAGTGTATGAGTCTTGGCTGTGGCCCAAAGCACTCTGTCTTCCAGTATTACCACCGGATACATACATGCCACAGACACATAATTGGGTGAACCTTTTTAGATTGTGACTCAGCTTTGCTAAAGTCCCCAATTAGAGGTGTCCAGGGTTCTTAAGCACACTCTTTTGCCTTGGATCACAACTTTATTCCTTTCTTTTTCTTTTTCTTTCTTTTTTCTTTTTTTCTTTCTTTTTCTTTTTTTTTCGAAAAAATATTTCTCTTTTTTTTTTTCACTGCTTTTTCTTGCTTCAAGAATCAATTTGATGATTTTTCAGATCCTCAATAACAGTTCTCTTTCTCCTCATTCTTTCAAGAGCCAACAAATTTAACATTCTTAAAACAACAAATTCAAAAGACATATGCACTGTTCAAGCATTCATTCAGAAAACAAAGAGTATTGTCACCACATCAAACTAATTCAACTAGTTTCAGAGATAAATTTCGAAATCCTGTACTTCTTGTTCTTTTGTGATTAAAGCATTTTTCTTTTAAGAGAGGTGATGGATTCATAGGACATTCATAGCTTTAAGGCATAAACTTTAAATTTTATTAATTATGAATTAAGAACAAGACTCAAATATAGATATAAGATGAGACTAAAAATAAAAATAGAAAACAAAACAAGAAAAACGAAAAAAATAGGCTCCTAATGATAGAGGTTTTCACAGAGTTAGGACTCAATGGTGTGCGAAATTGTGATCACTACAACTTCACACAACTAACCAGCAAGTGCACTGGGTCGTCCAAGTAATACCTTACGCGAGTAAGGGTCGATCCCACGGAGATTGGTGGTATGAAGCAAGCTATGGTCATCTTGTAAATCTCAGTCAGGCAGACTCAAATAGATATGGTGATAAACGCATAAACATAAAGGTAAAGATAGAGATACTTATGTATATCATTGGTGTAAGAGCTTCAGACAAGCGTATGAAGATGCCTTCCCTTCCGTCTCTCTGCTTTCCTACTGCCTTCATCCAATCCTTCTTACTCCTTTCCATGGCAAGCTCGTGTAGGGTTTCACTGTTGTCAGCAGCTACCTCCTATCCGCGCAGTGAAAGCTAATGCACGCACTCTGTCACAGTGCTGCCAATCACCGGTTTGGTTCCCTCCCCTACCGGAATAGAATCACTCTTTTGCGTCTGTCACTAACGCCCAGTAGGTTACAGGTTTGAAGCACGTCACAGTCATTCAATCATTGAATCCTACTCAGAATACCACAGACAAGGTTTAGACCTTCCGGATTCTCTTGAATGCCGCCATCAGGTCCTGCCTATACCACGAAGACTCTGATCTCACGGAATGGTTGGCTCGTTTGTCAGGCGAGCACTCGGTTGTCAGGCGATCAACCATGCGTCGTGCAATCAGGAATCCAAGAGATATTCACTAAGTCTCAGATGCTTGTAGAACAAGAATGGTTGTCAGTCACCTTGTTCATGAGTGAGAATGGTGATGGGCGTCAATCATCACCTTCATCATGTTGAAGAACAAGTGATATCTTGGATAAAGAACAAGCGGAATTGAATGGAAGAACAATAGTAATTGCATTAATACTCGAGGTACAGCAGAGCTCCACACCTTAATCTATGGTGTGTAGAAACTCCACCGTTGAAAATACATAAGAACAAGGTCTAGGCATGGCCGTGAGGCCAGCCTCCCAATGATCTAAGAACTAGATGTCCAAAGATGATCAAAGGATCTAAAACAATCCAAAGATGAAAATATAATAGTGAAAGGTCCTATTTATAAGAAACTAGTAGCCTAAGGTTTACAGAGATGAGTAAATGACATAAAAATCCACTTCCGGGCCCACTTGGTGTGTGCTTGGGCTGAGCAATGAAGTAATTTTCGTGTAGAGACTCTTCTTGGCGTTTAACTCCCATTTTGGTGCCAGTTTGGGCGTTTAACTCCCATTTAGGTGCCAGTTCCGGCGTTTAACGCTGGGATTTCTGTAGGTGACTTTGAACGCCGGTTTGGGCCATCAAATCTTGGGCAAAGTATAGACTATTATATATTGCTGGAAAGCCCAGGATGTCTACTTTCCAACGCCGTTGAGAGCGCGCAAATTGGGCTTCTGTAGCTCCAGAAAATCCACTTTGAGTGCAGGGAGGTCAGAATCCAACAGCATCTGCAGTCCTTTTCAGTCTCTGGATCAGATTTTTGCTCAGGTCCCTCAATTTCAGCCAGAAAGTACCTGAAATCACAGAAAAACACACAAACTCATAGTAAAGTCCAGAAAAGTGAATTTTAAATAAAAACTAATAAAAATATAATAAAAACTCAACTAAAACTACCAAAAACATACTAAAAACAATGCCAAAAAGCGTACAAATTATCCGCTCATCACAACACCAAACTTAAATTGTTGCTTGTCCCCAAGCAACTGAAAATCAAATAAGATAAAAAGAAGAGAATATACTATAGACTCCAAATTATCAATGAAACATAGCTCCAAATTAGATGAGCGGGACTAGTAGCTTTTTGCCTCCAAACAGTTTTGGCATCTCACTTTATCCTCTGAGGTTCAGAATGATTGGCTTCTTTAGGAACTTAGAATCCAGATAGTGTTATTGATTCTCCTAGTTAAGTATGATGATTCTTGAACACAGCTACTTATTGAGTCTTGGCTGTGGCCCAAAGCACTCTGTCTTCCAGTATTACCACCGGATACATACATGCCACAGACACATAATTGGGTGAACCTTTTCAGATTGTGACTCAGCTTTGCTAAAGTCCCCAATTAGAAGTGTCCAGGGTTCTTAAGCACACTCTTTTTGCCTTGGATCACAACTTTATTTCTTTCTTTTTCTTTTCTTTTTCTTTCTCCCCTTTTTTTCGTTTTTCTGCTTCTCTCTTTTTTTTTTTTTGTATTCACTGCTTTTTCTTGCTTCAAGAATCATTTTTATGATTTTTCAGATCCTCAGTAACATGTCTCCTTTTTCATCATTCTTTCAAGAGCCAACAATTTTAACATTCATGAACAACAAATTCAAAAGACATATGCACTGTTCAAGCATACATTCAGAAAACAAAAGTATTGCCACCACATCAAACTAAATAAGCTAGTTTTAAAGATGAATTTGAAATCCTGTACTTCTTGTTCTTTTGTGATAAAAACAGTTTTCATTTAAGAAAGGTGATGGATTCATATTCATAGCTTTAAGGCATAGACACTAAGACACTAATGATCATAAGACACAAACATGGATAAACATAAGCATAAAAATTCGAAAAACAGAAGAATAAAGAACAAGGAAATCAAGGAACGGGTCCACCTTAGTGATGGCGGCTCTTCCTTCTTGAAGGTCCTATGGAGTGCTTGAGCTCCTCAATGTCTCTTCCTTGTCTTTGTTGCTCCTCTCTCATGATTCTTTAATCTTCTCCAATTTCATGGAGGAGAATGGAGTGTTCTTGGTGCTTCACCCTTAGTTGTCCCATGTTGGAACTCAATTCTCCTAGGGAGGTGTTTTAGTTGCTCCCAATAGTCTTGTGGAGGAAAGTGCATCCCTTGAGGTATCTCAGGGATTTCTTGATGAGAGGGGTCTCTTGCTTGCTCCATCTTCTTCTTAGTGATGGGCTTGAGGTCATGCCTTCTCAGTTGAACCGGCTTTGGATGCCATAAATGGTTATGGAAAAACAAAAAGCAATGCTTTTACCACACCAAACTTAAAAGGTTTGCTCGTCCTCGAGCAAAAGAAGAAAGAAGAGGGTAGAAGAAGAAGAAATGGAGGAGAGGGAGATGGCTTTGTGTTTGGCCAAAGAGGGAGAGAAGTGGTGGTTTATGACGGATGGATGTGAGTGGTGAAGAGAAAGAGATGTTGAGGTGATTGGTGAATGGGTGAAGAAGAAGAGAAAGAGTGGTGGGGTTTATGGGGATCCTGTGGGGTCCACAGATCCTTAGGTGTCAAGGAAAAGTCATCCCTGCACCAAATGGCATCAAAATCCACGTTTTGAGCCATTTCTGGCGTTAAACGCCGGGCTGGTGCCCATTCCTGGCGTTTAACGCCAGGTTCTAGCCCTTTTCTGGCGTTTAACGCCAGTCTGGTGCCCCTTTCTGGCGTTAAACGCCCAGAATGGTGCCAGACTGGGCGTTAAACGCCCAACTGCTAGCCTCACTGGCGTTTAAACGCCAGTGAGTTCTTCCTCCAGGGTGTGCTGTTTTTCTTCCTGTTTTTCATTCTGTTTTTGCTTTTTTTTCATTGTTTTTGTGACTTCTTATGATCATCAACCTACAAAAAAGATAAAATAACAAAAGAAAATAGTTAACTATAAAACATTGGGTTGCCTCCCAACAAGCGCTTCTTTAATGTCAGTAGCTTGACAGATGGCTCTCATGGAGCCTCACAAATGATCAGAGCAATGTTGGAACCTCCCAACACCAAACTTAGAGTTTGAATGTGGGGGTTCAACACCAAACTTAGAGTTTGGTTGTGGCCTCCCAACACCAAACTTAGAGTTTGACTGTGGGGGCTCTGTTTGTCTCTGATTTGAGGGAAGCTCTTCAAGCTTCCTCTCCATGGTGACAGAGGGATATCCTTGTGCCTTAAACACATAGGATTCTTCATTCACTTGAATGATCAGTTCACCTCCATCAACATCAATCACAGCCTTTGCTGTGACTAGGAAGGGTCTGCCAAGGATGATGGATTCATCCATGCTCTTCCCAGGATCTTGTCTCTTTTGAGGTAATTTCTGCCTAGACAAGTCATCCAGTTCTTTAGTGAGCAAGGGAGGTTCTTCCTCCCAAGTCTCATTTCCAAATAACTTGTCATTTAGCTTCATGATTGCTCCAAGGTATTTAGCAACTTGCTCTTCAGTGACATACTCATCCTCTTCAGAGGAAGAATACTCATCAGAGCTCATGAAAGGCAGAAGTAAGTCCAATGGAATCTCTATGGTCTCATTTTGAGCCTCAGATTCCCATGGTTCCTCATTGGGGAACTCAGAGGAGATTGGTGCACGCCCATTGAGGTCTTCCTCAGTGGCGTCCACCTCCTCTCTTTCCTCTCCATATTCGGCCATGGTTATGGCTTTGCACTCTCCTTTTGGATTTTCTTCTGTATTACTTGGGAGAGTACTAGGAGGGAGTTCAGAAATTTTCTTACTCAGCTGACCCACTTGTCCTTCCAAATTTCTAATGGAGGATCTTGTTTCATTCATGAAACTTTGAGTGGTTTTGATTAGATCAGAGACCATTGTTGCTAAGTCAGAGGTATTCTGCTTAGAACTCTCTGTCTGTTGCTGAGAAGATGATGGAAAAGGCTTGCCATTGCTAAACCTGTTTCTTCCACCATTATTGTTGTGGAAACCTTGTTGAGGTCTCTCTTGATTCTTCCATGAGAAATTTGGGTGATTTCTCCATGAAGAATTATAGGTGTTTCCATAGGGTTCTCCTAGGTAATCCACCTCTTCCATTGAAGGGTTCTCAGGATCATAAGCTTCTTCCTTAGATGAAGCATCCTTAGTACTGTTTGGTGCATTTTGCATTCCAGACAGACTTTGAGAAATCAAATTGACTTGTTGAGTCAATATTTTATTCTGAGCCAAAATGGCGTTCAGAGTGTCAATCTCAAGAACTCCTTTCTTCTGATTAGTCCCATTGTTCACAGGATTCCTTTCAGAAGTGTACATGAATTGGTTATTTGCAACCATTTCAATTAGCTCTTGAGCCTCTGTAGGCGTCTTCTTCAGATGAAGAGATCCTCCAGCAGAGCTATCCAAGGACATCTTAGATAGTTCAGAGAGACCATCATAGAAAATACCTATGATGCTCCATTCAGAAAGCATGTCTGAGGGACATTTTCTGATTAATTGTTTGTATCTTTCCCAAGCTTCATAGAGGGATTCTCCATCCTTCTGTCTGAAGGTTTGGACTTCCACTCTAAGCTTACTCCATCTTTGTGGTGGAAAGAACTTTGCCAAGAAGGCATTGACTAGCTTTTCCCAAGAGTCCAGGCTTTCTTTAGGTTGAGAGTCCAACCATATTCTAGCTCTGTCTCTTACAGCAAAAGGGAATAGCATCAGTCTATAGACCTCAGGGTCTACCCCATTAGTCTTGATTGTGTCACAGATTTGCAAGAACTCAGCTAAAAACTGATGAGGATCTTCCATTGGAAGTCCATGGAACTTGCAATTCTGTTGCATTAGAGAAACTAATTGAGGCTTAAGCTCAAAGTTGTTTGCTCTAATGGCAGGGATAGAGATGCTTCTCCCATAGAAATTGGGAGTAGGTGCAGTAAAGTCACCCAGCACCTTCCTTGCATTGTTGGCATTGTTGTTGTTTTCGGCTACCATGGGTTCTTCTTCCTTGAAGAATTCGGTCAGGTCCTCAACAGAGAGTCAAGTCTTAGCTTCTCTTAGCTTTCGCTTCAAGGTCCTTTCAGGTTCAGGGTCAGCTTCAACAAGAATGCCTTTGTCTTTGTTCCTGCTCATATGAAAGAGAAGAGAACAAGAAAATATGGAATCCTCTATGTCACAGTATAGAGATTCCTTGAGGTGTCAGAGGAAAAGAAAGGTAGAAAACAGAAGTAGAAAATTCGAACTTGTCCAAGAAGATGGAGTTCGAATTTTGCATTAAGGGATAGTGTTAGTCCATAAATGGAAGGATGTGAGAAGAAGGGAAGTGATTTTCGAAAATTAAGTAAAAGATTTTGAAAACATTTAAAAACACTTAATTGATTTTCGAAAATAAAAATGGAAAAGAAATCAAGTGATTTTTGAAAAAGATTTTGAAATTAGAAATCAAAAAGATTTGATTGAAAACTATTTTGAAAAAGATGTGGTTAAGAAGATATGATTGGTTTTAAAAAGATGTGATTGAGAAGATATGATTCGAAAACAATTTTAAAAAGATATGATTTGAAAACAATTTGAAAAGATATGATTTTAAAAAAATTAATGACTTGCCAAACAAGAAAAGATATGATTCAAACATAAAACCTTCCTCAACAGAAAAGGCAAAAAATGTCCAATCAAATCATTAATTGTTAGTAAGTATCTTTGAAAAAGGAAAGAAATTGATTTTGAAAACATTTGATTGAAAAGATATGATTTGAAAAAGATTTGATTTTGAAAAACTTTGAAAACTTGAAAAAAAATTGATTTTGAAAACAAAATCTTCCCCCTTTAGCCATCCTGGCGTTAAACGCCCAGAATGTGCACATTCTGGCGTTTAACGCCCAAACCTATACCTTTTTGGGCGTTAAACGCCCAACCAGGCACCCTGGCTGGCGTTTAAACGCCAGTCTGTCCTTCTTCACTGGGCGTTTTGAACGCCCAGCTTTTTCTGTGCAATTCCTCTGCTGTATGTTCTGAATCTTCAATTCTCTGTATTATTGACTTGAAAAGACACAAATTAAAAATATTTTTGGATTTTTAATAATAAGGAATAATCAAAATGCAACTAAAATCAAATAACAATGCATGCAAGACACCAAACTTAGCAGTTTGTATACTACTGACACTAACAAAATGAGAATGCATATGAGAAACAACAAAACACTCAAGTCAATAGAATTCAAAGATCAAAACAAGAAAATCATCAAGAACAACTTGAAGATTAATGAGGACACATGCATGAATGCAATAAGATCAGGAACATGCAATTGACACTAAACTTAGGATGAGACTCTAGACTCAAACAAGAAATATTTTTGGATTTTATGATTTTGTAATTTTTTTGTGCTTTTTCGAAAATTAAGTGAAAGGGAAAATAAAGGTATCAAAATTCTTAATGAGAATTCCAGGAATCATGCAATGTTAGTCTAAAGCTTTAGTCTAAAGGAATTAGACATAGCTAGCTAAGCTTCAGCAAGACATTGCATTCAAGAGCTAAATTGATGATGATCAATCAGCTTTGGTGATGATAAGAACATCACCTTGAAACACTAGAATTCATTCTTAAGAACTCTGAAGAAAAATAAATGCCTAATCTAAGCAACAAGATGAACCGTCAGTTGTCCATACACAAGAACAATCCCCGGCAACGGCGCCAAAAACTTGGTGCGCGAAATTGTGATCACTACAACTTCACACAACTAACCAGCAAGTGCACTGGGTCGTCCAAGTAATACCTTACGCGAGTAAGGGTCGATCCCACGGAGATTGGTGGTATGAAGCAAGCTATGGTCATCTTGTAAATCTCAGTCAGGCAGACTCAAATAGATATGGTGATAAACGCATAAACATAAAGGTAAAGATAGAGATACTTATGTATATCATTGGTGTAAGAGCTTCAGACAAGCGTATGAAGATGCCTTCCCTTCCGTCTCTCTACTTTCCTACTGCCTTCATCCAATCCTTCTTACTCCTTTCCATGACAAGCTCGTGTAGGGTTTCACTGTTATCAGCAGCTACCTCCTATCCGCGCAGTGAAAGCTAATGCACGCACTCTGTCACAGTGCTGCCAATCACCGGTTTGGTTCCCTCCCCTACCGGAATAGAATCACTCTTTTGCGTCTGTCACTAACGCCCAGTAGGTTACAGGTTTGAAGCACGTCACAGTCATTCAATCATTGAATCCTACTCAGAATACCACAGACAAGGTTTAGACCTTCCGGATTCTCTTGAATGCCGCCATCAGGTCCTGCCTATACCACGAAGACTCTGATCTCACGGAATGGTTGGCTCGTTTGTCAGGCGAGCACTCGGTTGTCAGGCGATCAACCATGCGTCGTGCAATCAGGAATCCAAGAGATATTCACTAAGCCTCAGATGCTTGTAGAACAAGAATGGTTGTCAGTCACCTTGTTCATGAGTGAGAATGGTGATGGGCGTCAATCATCACCTTCATCATGTTGAAGAACAAGTGATATCTTGGATAAAGAACAAGCGGAATTGAATGGAAGAACAATAGTAATTGCATTAATACTCGAGGTACAGCAGAGCTCCACACCTTAATCTATGGTGTGTAGAAACTCCACCGTTGAAAATACATAAGAACAAGGTCTAGGCATGGCCGTGAGGCCAGCCTCCCAATGATCTAAGAACTAGATGTCCAAAGATGATCAAAGGATCTAAAACAATCCAAAGATGAAAATACAATAGTGAAAGGTCCTATTTATAAGAAACTAGTAGCCTAAGGTTTATAGAGATGAGTAAATGACATAAAAATCCACTTCCGGGCCCACTTGGTGTGTGCTTGGGCTGAGCAATGAAGTAATTTTCGTGTAGAGACTCTTCTTGGCGTTTAACTCCCATTTTGGTGCCAGTTTGGGCGTTTAACTCCCATTTAGGTGCCAGTTCCAGCGTTTAACGCTGGGATTTCTGTAGGTGACTTTGAACGCCGGTTTGGGCCATCAAATCTTGGGCAAAGTATAGACTATTATATATTGCTGGAAAGCCCAGGATGTCTACTTTCCAACGCCATTGAGAGCGCGCCAATTGGGCTTCTGTAGCTCCAGAAAATCCACTTTGAGTGCAGGGAGGTCAGAATCCAACAGCATCTGCAGTCCTTTTCAGTCTCTGGATCAGATTTTTGCTCAGGTCCCTCAATTTCAGCCAGAAAGTACCTGAAATCACAGAAAAACACACAAACTCATAGTAAAGTCCAGAAAAGTGAATTTTAAATAAAAACTAATAAAAATATAATAAAAACTCAACTAAAACTACCAAAAACATACTAAAAACAATGCCAAAAAGCGTACAAATTATCCGCTCATCACTCAACAACCTTGATTTTGAGAAGTGGATGCTCCCTCAGCTTGAGAGGAGAGCTTTTGGCGTTTCATCTCTTGAATTTCACGCCCTGCTTCTCTTGTTCCTTCAGCAATTTGCAGAGCATGCAGTTTTGATTCTGCTGTTCTTCCTTCAGTTGCTCCATAGTCTCTTGCAACTTGTTAATAGATGCTTCTAGGTTGGCCCAGTAGCCAATTTCAGGGAATTCAGGGAGGAACTCATGCGCCCTCCTCTTGATGGAGTTGTCTTGCACTTGTCCTTCCATTGACTTCTTGGTGATTGGGTGTTCAATGGGTATGAACTCATCTACTCCCATCTTCACCCCAGCCTCTTTACAGAGCAAGGAAATCAAGCTTGGATAAGCCAATTTGGCTTCAGTGGAATTCTTATTTGCAATTGTGTAGATCTCACAAGCAATCACATGATGGACCTCCACCTCTTTTCCAAGCATAATGCAATGAATCATCACTGCCCTCTTGATGGTGACCTCAGAACGGTTGCTAGTGGGCAATATGGAACGCCCAATAAAGTCTAGCCAACCTCTTGCAATTGGCTTGAGGTCTCCCCTCTTGAGTTGGTTTGGAACACCCTTTGAATTGGTTATCCACTTAGTCCCAGGGAGACATATGTCTTCTAGAACTTGATCCAACCCCTTATCTACTCTCACCATCCTCCTATTGAAGGAATCAGGATCATCTTGCAGTTGAGGTAGTTTGAAAATTTCTCTTATTTTGTCCAGATGAAAGTACATAACTTTCCCTCTGACCATGGTTCTATAGGTATGGTAAGCGGTTCCAGTCATTCTCTGCTTATCTGTCAACCACAGATTTGAGTAGAATTCCTGAACCATGTTCCTTCCAACCTTTGTCTTAGGATTGGTTAGAACTTCCCATCCTCTGTTTCGAATTTGCTCTTGGATCCCCGGATATTCATCTTCTTTCAGATCAAATTTCACTTCCGGGATCACTGACCTCAGACCCATTATTTTGTGATAATGGTCTTCATGTTCTTTAGTTAAGAACTTCTCTTGATTCCAAAGATTCTTTGGATTAGTCTCTTTCTTTCCTCTTAAATTGGTTTGTTTTCCCTTAGGAGCCATGATATTGATGAATCTTGGCTTAGTGATCACGGAAAAGCACACCAAACTTAGAGGTTTGCTTGTCCTCAAGCAAAATAAAAGAGAGAAGAGAGGGGGAGGAAGAGAAAATTTGAATGGTGTGTTGGAATGAGGGAGCCAAACGTGTATTTATAAGGTGGGAAGGGGAGTTTTCGAAAAAGAAGAGAGAAATTTGAAAGGAGATTTGAGAAGATATGGAAAGAAATTGAGAAAAGGGTGAAATTTTTGAACAATGTTTGTAATTGATTTGAAATAAATTTGAAGAATGGTTTTGACTTTTGAAGATTTGAAAGTGAATGATGAATGATTGAAGTGTGATTTTGTAGAAAAGCATGGGTGAGAAAAGGAAAGTTTGAAAAAAAAATTGAATTGAAAACAAAATTGTGGTCCCCCCACCAAGCTGGCGTTAAACGCCCAGAATGGCACCCATTCTGGCGTTTAACGCCCATTTGCTACCCTTTTTGGGCGTTTAACGCCCATCCAGGTGCCCTGACTGGCGTTAAACGCCAGAAAACCTTTATCACTGGGCGTTTTTCAGAACGCCCAGGATGCTGCACACCTGGCGTTAAACGCCCAGAATGGTGCCCATTCTGGCGTTTAACGCCCAAAATGGCACCATTCCTGGCGTTAAACGCCCAGAATGATACCCATTCTGGCGTTTAACGCCCAAAATGCCCTTTACTGGCGTTTTTTCGCCAGTAAGCTCATTTTCTCTGCTTTTTGAGCTGAATCCTTCTGTAACTCTGTGAATTCCTTCATTTTTGATACTTGCCTCTGTAAGAACTAATCATATACCTTCCTAATGACTGGGTTGCCTCCCAGCAAGCGCTTCTTTACTGTCTTTAGCTGGACTTCTGCTAAGAATCACTCAAGTCTCAGTCTTGAGCATTCCTGCTCAAAATTGCTTTCAAGATAATGCTTGATTCTCTGTCCATTAACAATGAACTTCTTGTCAGAATCAATATCCTGAAGCTCAACATATCCATATGGTGATACTCCTGTAATCACATACGGACCCCTCCACCGGGATTTGAGTTTTCCTGGAAACAATTTGAGCCTGGAGTTGAAGAGCAGAACTTTTTGTCCTGGCTCAAAGACTCTGGTTGACAATCTCTTGTCATGCCACTTCTTTGCCTTTTCCTTATAAATTTTTGCATTTTCAAAGGCATTGAGTCTGAACTCCTCTAGCTCATTTAGCTGGAGCAGTCTTTTCTCACCAGCTAACTGAGCATCCATGTTTAGGAATCTGGTTGCCCAATAGGCTTTATGTTCCAGTTCCACAGGCAAATGACAGGCCTTCCCATACACCAGTTGGTATGGAGAGGTTCCTATAGGAGTCTTGAATGCTGTTCTGTATGCCCACAGAGCATCATCCAAGCTCTTTGCCCAATCCTTTCTTCGGGCCATCACAGTCCGTTCTAGGATTCTTTTTAGCTCTCTGTTAGAGACTTCAGCTTGCCCATTTGTCTGTGGATGATACGGAGTTGCCACTTTATGGCTGATTCCATATCTAACCATAGCAGAGTATAGCTGTTTGTTGCAGAAATGAGAGCCCCCATCACTGATTAATACTTTGGGAACACCAAATCTGCTGAAGATATTTTTCTGGAGGAATTTTAGCACGGTCTTGGTATCATTAGTGGGTGTAGCAATTACTTCTACCCACTTAGATACATAGTCCACTGCCACCAGAATGTAAGTGTTTGAGTATGATGGTGGGAATGGCCCCATGAAGTCAATTCCCCATACATCAAACAATTCTATCTCTAATATCCCTTGTTGAGGCATGGCATATCCGTGAGGCAGGTTACTAGCTCTTTGGCAACTGTCACAGTTACGCACAAACTCTCTGGAATCTTTATAGAGAGTAGGCCAGTAGAAGCCACACTGGAGGACTTTAGTGGCTGTTCGCTCACTTCCAAAATGTCCTCCATAATGTGATCCATGGCAATGCCATAAGATCTTTTGTGCTTCTCCTCTGGGTACACATATGCGGATCACTCCGTCAGCACATCTCTTAAAGAGATATGGTTCATCCCAGAGGTAGTACTTTGCATCTGAAATTAATTTCTTTCTTTGCACATTGCTGTACTCCTTGGGTATGAACCTCACAGCTTTATAGTTTGCCATGTCTGCAAACCATGGAGTTTCCTGAATGGCAAAGAGTTGCTCATCTGGGAAAGTCTCAGAGATCTCAGTAGAAGGGAGGGACGCCCCAGCTACTGGTTCTATTCGGGACAGATGATCAGCCACTTGATTCTCTGTCCCTTTTCTGTCTCTTATTTCTATATCAAACTCTTGCAGAAGCAATACCCATCTGATAAGCCTGGGTTTTGAATCCTGCTTTGTGAGTAAATATTTAAGAGCAGCATGGTCAGTGTACACAATCACCTTTGATCCCACTAGGTAGGATCTAAACTTGTCAATGGCATAAACCACTGCAAGTAACTCTTTCTCTGTGGTTGTGTAGTTCTTTTGTGCGTCATTTAGAACACGGCTAGCATAATAAATGACGTGCAAAAGCTTGTTATGCCTCTGTCCCAACACTGCACCAATGGCATGATCACTGGCATCACACATTAATTCAAATGGCAATGTCCAATCTGGTGCAGAGATGACTGGTGCTGTGACCAGCTTAGCTTTCAGGGTCTCAAATGCCTGCAGGCACTTATTATCAAAGATAAATGGAGTGTCAGCAGCTAGCAGATTACTTAGAGGTTTAGCAATTTTTGAGAAATCCTTTATGAACCTTCTGTAGAATCCTGCATGCCCAAGAAAGCTTCTGATTGCCTTAACATTGGCAGGTGGTGGTAATTTTTCAATTACCTCTACCTTTGCCTTATCCACCTCTATTCCCCTGCTTGAAATTTTATGCCCAAGGACAATTCCTTCAGTCACCATAAAGTGACATTTTTCCCAGTTTAAAACCAGGTTAGTCTCTTGGCATCTTTTCAGGACAAGTGATAGGTGGTTAAGACAGGAGCTGAATGAGTCTCCATATACTGAAAAGTCGTCCATGAAGACTTCCAGAAATTTCTCTACCATATCTGAGAAGATAGAGAGCATGCATCTCTGAAAGGTTGCAGGTGCATTGCACAGACCAAAAGGCATTCTCCTATAGGCAAACACGCCAGAAGGGCAGGTAAATGCTGTTTTCTCTTGGTCCTGGGGATCTACTGCAATTTGGTTGTAGCCTGAATAGCCATCCAAAAAGCAGTAATAGTCATGACCAGCTAATCTTTCTAGCATTTGGTCTATGAATGGTAAAGGAAAATGATCCTTTCTGGTGGCTGTATTGAGCCTTCTGTAGTCAATACACATGCGCCACCCTGTGACTGTCCTTGTAGGGACCAGTTCATTTTTTTCATTATGAACCACTGTCATGCCTCCCTTTTTGGGAACAACTTGGACAGGGCTCACCCAGGGGCTGTCAGAAATAGGATAAATAATCCCAGCCTCTAGTAATTTAGTGACCTCTTTCTGCACCACCTCCTTCATGGCAGGATTTAGCCTCCTCTATGGTTGGACCACTGGTTTGGCATTATCCTCCAACAGGATCTTGTGCATGCATCTAGCTGGGCTAATACCCTTGAGATCACTTATGGACCACCCAAGAGCTGTCTTGTGCGTCCTTAGCACTTGAATCAGTGCTTCCTCTTCCTGTGGATCTAAGGTAGAGCTTATAATCACTGGAAAAGTGTCACCCTCTCCTAGAAATGCATATTTCAGAGATGGTGGTAGAGGTTTGAGTTCAGGTTTGGGAGGTTTATCCTCCTCCTGAGGAATTTTCGAAAATTCCTTTACTTCCTCTAGTTCTTCTTGATCAGGTTGAGCATCTTTGAAGATGTCCTCAAGCTCTGATTCCAGGCTTTCAGCCATATTGATCTCTTCTACCAGAGAATCAATGATGTCAACGTCCATGCGTTCATCTGGTGTGTCTGGATGCTGCATAGCTTTTACAGCATTCAACTTGAACTCATCCTCATTGACTCTCAAGGTTACTTTCCCCTTTTGTACATCAATGAGAGTTCGTCCAGTTGCTAGGAAAGGTCTTCCTAGAATGAGAGTTGCACTCTTGTGCTTCTCCATTTCTAGCACCACAAAGTCAGTTGGAAAGGCAAATGGCCCAACCTTGACAATCATGTCCTCTATTATGCCTGATGGGTGTTTAATGGAGCCATCAGCAAGCTGGAGGCATATCCTGGTTGGTTTGACTTCTCCAATCAACCCAAGCTTTCTGATAGTGGATGCAGGTATTAGATTGATGCTTGCTCCAAGATCACATAAAGCTGTCTTGGTGCAAGTGCCTTCTAATGTGCATGGTATCAGAAAGCTTCCAGGATCTTGAAGCTTTTCTGGTAAGCTTTTTAGAATGACTGCACTGCATTCTTCAGTGAGAAACACTTTTTCAGTTTCTCTCCAATCCTTCTTATGACTTAAGATCTCTTTCATGAACTTAGCATAGGAAGGTATTTGCTCAAGTGCCTCTGCAAACGGAATCTTTATTTTAAGAGTCCTTAAATAGTCTGCGAAGCGGGCAAATTGCTTATCCTGTTCCGCTTTGCGGAGTTTCTGAGGATAAGGCATCTTGGCTTGATATTCCTCAACCTTAGATGCTGCAGGTTTATTCCTTACAGAAGTGGTTGAAGAAGCCTTGTTAGAGGGATAATTATCAGCACTCTCAGGTGCCTGATCCTCCTTGGGCGTTTGGACGCCAGGAATGGGTGGAAAATGGGCGTTTAACGCCAACTTTTCCCCCTTTTCTGGCGTTTGAACGCCAGAACCGGGCAAGGAATGGGCGTTTAACGCCAGCTTTCCTTCCCTTTCTGGCGTTTGAACGCCAATATTCCTCTCTGGGCTCTTACTGTCCTCAGAGGGATTTTGAACAGTGGTTTGGTTGTCCTCTGTCACTTGTTCCTTGTTTGGCTTTTTACTCTTTTGAGCAGTGTTATTCAAGGTCTTCCCATTCCTCAATTGAACTGCTTGACACTCCTCTGTTATCTGTTTAGATATTTGCTGCTTTGCTTGATTCAACTGTAGTTCTATGCTCTTATTAGCAACTTTAGTCTCATAGAGCATCTCTTTAAATTCTGCTAACTGTTCTGTCATCAGGAATAGTTGTTGATTAAGCTCATTCATCTGTTCTTGAGGATTAGGGTCAGTGACTAATGCCATGACTTCCTCTTTTGGAACGAACTCATTGCTAGAATATAGGTATTGGTTTCTAGCAACAGTGTCTATAAGCTCTTGAGCTTCTTCAATTGTCTTTCTCATGTGTATAGATCCACCAGCTGAGTGGTCTAAAGACATCTGAGCTTTTTCTGTAAGCCCATAGTAGAAAATGTCTAACTGGACCCACTCTGAAAACATTTCAGAGGGACATTTCCTTAGCATACCTCTATACCTCTCCCAGGCATTATAAAGGGATTCATCATCCTCTTGTTTAAAGCCTTGGATGTCCAGCCTTAGCTGTGTCATCCTCTTTGGAGGGTAAAAATGATTCAGGAATTTGTCTGACAACTGTTTCCATGTCTTTATGCTTGCTGTAGGTTGGTTATTCAACCACCTTTTAGCTTGATCTTTTACAGCAAATGGAAACAGTAATAGTCTGTAGACATCCTGATCCACCTCTTTATCATGTACTGTGTCAGCAATTTGTAAGAACTGTGCCAGAAACTCAGTAGGTTCTTCCTGTGGAAGACCAGAATACTGGCAATTTTGCTGCACTATGATAATGAGTTGAGGGTTTAGCTCAAAGCTGCTTGCTTTGATGGGAGGTATGCAGATGCTACTTCCATATGCAGCTGTGATGGGGTTAGCATAAGACCCCAGAGTCCTCTTGGACTGATTAATTCCACTTAAGTCCATAATGGACAAAAGGGAAATGAGAATGATTGCAAAGAGATAAATTTTTGTGTTGTTTTTTTTTTTAAATAACCGAAAAAATTAAAACAAAAGGAAATTAAAATAAAAAAAATTCGAAAAAAAAAAAGAAAATAAGATCAAAGTAAATTGAGAACTGAATCAATTAGTTAATTAAAAAGATTTTGAAAATAGCAATTAAAAAGATATGATTGAAAAAATTTTATGAAAAAGATTTGATTTTTAAAAAGAGGAAAGAGAAAAACACAAAAAGACACCAAACTTAAAATTTTTAGAAATCAAACACTAATTTTTTCGAAAATTTTAAGAGAAAAACACAAAGAGGACACCAAACTTAGAATTTTTATGAATCAAAAAGGGACTAAGAACATGCAAAAAATCGAAATTTAAAAGAAAAACAAAAGCATGCAATTGACACCAAACTTAAAATATGAAACTAGACTCAACTAAAAGACTCTAAACCAACAAAAATAAAATAGTCCTAATCTAAGCAACAAGATAAGCCGTCAGTTGTCCAAACTCGAACAATCCCCGGCAACGGCGCCAAAAACTTGGTGCACGAAATTGCAATAACACTTTTGCAATCCCGCACAACTAACCAGCAAGTGCACTGGGTCGTCCAAGTAATACCTTGCGTGAGCAAGGGTCGATCCCACGGAGATTGTCGGCTTGAAGCAAGCTATGGTTATCTTGTAAATCTTAGTCAGGATATCAGAAATTATCAGGATTGATTGTAAAAAGCAAAAGAACATGAAAAAGGTACTTGTTTTGCAGTAATGGAGAATAAGCTGAGGCTTTGGAGATGCTCCATCTTCCGAATCTCTGCTTTCCTACTGTCTTCTTCGTCAAACACGCAAGGCTCCTTCCATGGCAAGCTGTATGTAGGGTTTCACCATTGTCAGTGGCTACCTCCCATCCTCTCAGTGAAAATACGTCCCTGATGCTCTGTCACAGCATAGGCTAATCATCTGTCGGTTCTCAATAAGGCCGGAATAGAATCCAGTGATTCTTTTGCGTCTGTCACTAACGCCCCGCCTTCAGGAGTTTGAAGCACGTCACAGTCATCCAGTCATTGAATCCTACTCAGAATACCACAGACAAGGTTTAGACCTTCCGGATTCTCTTGAATGCCGCCATCAGTTCTAGCTTATACCACGAAGATTCCGATTAAAGAACCCAAGAGATAACTACTTAATCTAAGGTAGAACGGAGGTGGTTGTCAGTCACACGTTCATGGTTGAGAATGATGATGACTGTCACGGATCATCACATTCATCTGGATTAAGAACAAGTATTATCTTAGAATGGAAGCAAGCATGATTGAATGAGAAACAGTAGTAATTGCATTAATCCATCAAGACACAGCAGAGCTCCTCACCCCCAACCATGGGGTTTAGAGACTCATGCCGTGGAAGGTATACAATGAAATGTGTAAAAATGTCATGAGGTCATAAGGTACGGATACAATGTCAAAAGATCCTATTAATAGTAAAACTAGTGTCCTAAGGTTTACAGAAATGAGTAAATGACAGAAAAATCCACTTCCGAGCCCACTTGGTGTGTGCTTGGGCTGAGCAATGAAGGAATTTCGTGTAGAGACCTTTTCTGGAGTTAAACGCCAGCTTTCATGCCAGTTTGGGCGTTTAACTCCAAATTTTATGCCAGTTCCGGCGTTTAACGCTGGAATTTCTGTAGGTGACTTTGAGCGCCGGTTTGGGCCATCAAATCTTGGGCAAAGTATGGACTATTATATATTGCTGGAAAGCCCAGGATGTCTACTTTCCAATGCCGTTGAGAGCGTGCCAATTGGACTTCTGTAGCTCCAGAAAATCCACTTCGAGTGCAGGGAGGTCAGAATCCAACAGCATCTGCAGTCCTTTTCAGTCTCTGGATCAGATTTTTGCTCAGAACCCTCAATTTCAGCCAGAAAATACCTGAAATCACAGAAAAACACACAAACTCATAGTAAAGTCCAGAAAAGTGAATTTTAATTAAAAACTAATAAAAATATACTAAAAACTAACTAAAAGATACTAAAAACATACTAAAAACAATGCCAAAAAGCATACAAATTATCTGCTCATCAGAATGCCAAATACGCCGTGGGCCAAAATCTGAATGACGGTGGAAGCCGGATGAGTATCGAATAAATCATGGATATGGAGCCGCTCATCCTTAGCAAGCTTGCTAAGGCAAACTGTCATGGTTAAGCCACCAGCCAAAATAAAATTTCCAATTCCCCAAAGTTTTGGCGCCACCAACTGTGCGTCCAATGGGCTCTACAACCAAGGACGTAACACCCATAACCATCCAAGTTATTATAAGACCCCGAGCTCCAAATCCGCGGGCTGTGATTAATAATGTATGAACCCCAGGCTGCAGAGGGGGCCCATCTTACACATCCCTTAGCATCCAATAAGAGATATACCAAAAAAATCCGTACCAAGCCAACCAGCTCAATGCCTCAATCGCTATCACCCATAACATGGGCTTTTTAAAGCCCTTTATGGCTCCTATAATTTCCCATAAGCATGTAACCACCGGGTATCAATCATCCTCCTCTTCCCCCTCATGTGTCTCCTCCTCAAATAATGCCGGCTTATCCCAGATGAAGTATAGAACCATAGTTTTCAAAGAAAGTAGAAGGAGGATCGCTGAGAATAATACGCTTTTCACCCATATGCAGTAGTCATCAGAGTGGCATGCTTTTGTCGCCAGAAATGGGAACGTATGCACGAACACAGAGAAGAATCCCATCAGGTTTTCCACTGCCATGAAGAATGTGTAGAACGTGTTTGTCAATGTGATCTTCCGTTCGTCGTGGCTGGCAAGGTCAATAAGGAAGGCTTGGCAGGAGGCCTTGGTCAATACGATCGAGGCATCCAACATCCAGAACCTGATCGTAAAAGTGACTATGGCGCGTGGCAGAATTTTCTTGGAGAGGTCGTCGCCAAAGGCATAGCCGATGTCTGCGGCGAAGCCTATCGCCAAAAGAGCTATGGTTATGGAGATGGCACCGACAATGATAAAAAGACGGTGGCACCTGCATCAGATTCTATAGTAGGTAATGGCTGGTTGGAGAACAAAGCTACAAAAGGGTCCGTCAATCCAAACGATAGAAATCTATCTGTCCGGCACTCCGAGAATGTGGCAAATGCGTGGTAGCCAAAACATCTGTATAGCCGAAGTAAAGTAGAGTCCAATGGAGATGCATGCTACTGTAAATAGCTTCCAAATTGAGCATGGCTGTGCCGGTGGTATCCCAGATTCCAGCTGCACTGGTGAACTACACATGACTATGTAGTATTTTTTGCTAAACACACATGATAAAGGAATAAAATCCAGATTTTTTTACGAGTGCATTATGAGTTTTTAAGCTTGTTGCATCATTTTAATATATAAGTTTAACTGGAATAAATAGCATCACATCAATTTAATTGTTTAATTTCGATTATTTTTCTTTTTCTATTTATAGTATTGGGTTTGGACGGTTAGATTATTCTATTCTATGGGTGTGGTCCCAAACGGTTAGATTATTAGATGAACAGAATTGTGTCATGTAATGAATTTAACGGCCTAAGCACGCTGTAATTATGAATAAGGTTCATAGCACAGAATGAATTTTGATCTTATATATTTATGCATGCGTTCAATTTTATTATATTATGTTTAGCCAACTCGTGGTTTTGTCGGGGTGAGAGAAAAAAACAGTATCAGATGCAATACAAATAGTAACATATTGAATTATTGATGCAGTTACATACATAAAAAAGAAAAAAAATAACAGAACACTAAACACTAGGGACGGTTAATATTAGTTGAGTGATTGATGAAGTAAAATATTTTTATGTTTAATTTGAATAATTCATGCCCTAAAGAGTAGAGACAAGCATGCTGTTGGGTTTTTGGGCTCCCTTCCTATATAGAGAAAAAGCCCAAATACTAGTATCCAATCCCATGAATAGTTGAAATGGCTAAGGTGAGTTAGGGTTGAGTGAGAGAGAGGTCATTTTGCAAGAGAACACCAAACACTAGAGAGAAGAGAAGAGAGAAAGTTATTTTCGCACAAACACAAAGCTGTCTCTGTAAATTGGTTACTTCAGATTCGTTAACCGTTGGATCGAGCTCAAATCTGGACAGTGTGTTCTACACATCTGGTTCTTTGATTTCACCGTTCGGATCGTCAATTCAATATTTGTAGCTGGAGATATTGGCCACGCATAGTAGCTCTATTTTTGTGGTATTTTCATCTTCTTGTTCTTGTTTTGTAAGCTTTGAAGCTTGGGTTGTTTGGCTTGTTGTATGCACGTTTTGTGCAGTAATTTGTGACTCTCTTGTACCCTATTTTTCATCATAGTGAAGCTATATCCTGGTCTTGGAGACTCGTGATTTTTACTTCTCTCATTGAGGAGGTTTTTCTCGTTAAAAATCTTGGTGTGTTAGCTTGTTTCTATTTCCTGGTTTATGTGATTTTTCCGCTGCTATTGGGTATTATTGTGCTGGTGTTAATACTTGTGGTGAGTGGATATTGTTGCTCCTCTAATTCTTGCAAGTAGTGAATTATGTTTTATTCATATCAATTGGTATCAGAGCTCAGTTTTGGGTATTTGGTTATAACTTGCTTGAAAGATGGAGGCAAATAATTCTACTAGAATGATAAGTTTGAATGGCACTAATTACCATCTATGGAAGGTCAAATGAAAGATTTGTTGTTTGACAAAAATCTACATTTACCCGTATTCTCTACACAAAAATCAGAATCTAAAACAGATGAAGAATGGGAGTTTGAACCACATGCTATATTAGAATATATTCTAGTTTACTTTTTAAAAAGTAGACGTCATCCTATTTTACTATAATATTATTTGTAGTGTAGAATGTGATACCTTTTCCTGCACCACTCTTGTTTGAGTAGATAGATGCTAGTGCAGGCACGACAGTGACTGCTATCTGAAATCTAAATAAGAGTACGGTTAATATGTCTAAAAGTAAGAACTTCACATGGTCAATTTGATTGAGGTCAAGATGAATAATTATTTAAGATAAGAATATATTCTAATATAGCATGCAATTTGTAATAAAAATATATTATTAATTTCCAGAAGGAAAATACCGAGAATGCCAAATACGCAGTGGGCCAAAATCTGAATGACGGTGGAAGCCGGATGAGTATCGAATAAATCATGGATATGGAGCCGCTCATCCTTAGCAAGCTTGCTAAGGCAAACTGTCATGGTTAAGCCACCAGCCAAAATAAAATTTCCAATTCCCCAAAGGTTTTGGCGCCACCAACTGTGCGTCCAATGGGCTCTACAGCCAAGGACGTAACACCCATAACCATCCAAGTTATTATAAGACCCCGAGCTCCAAATCCGTGGGCTGTGATTAATAATGTATGAACCCCAGGCTGCAGAGGGGGCCCATCGTACACATCCCATAGCATCCAATAAGAGATATACCAAAAAAAATCCGTACCAAGCCAACCAGCTCAATGCCTCAATCGCTATCACCCATAACATGGGCTTTTTAAGGCCCTTTATAGCTCCTATAATTTCCCATAAGCATGTAACCACCGGGTATCAATCATCCTCCTCTTCCCCCTCATGTGTCTCCTCCTCAAGTAATGCCGGCTTATCCCAGATGAAGTATAGAACCATAGTTTCCAAAGAAAGTAGAAAGAGGATCGCTGAGAATAATACACTTTTCACCCATATGAAGTAGTCGTCAGAGTGGCATGCTTTTGTCGCCGGAAATGGGAACGTATGCACGAACACAGAGATGAAACCCATCAGGTTTTCCACTGCCATGAAGAATGTGGAGAATGTGTTTGTCAATGTGATCTTCCGTTCGTCGCGGCTGGCAAGGTCAATAAGGATGGCTTGGCAGGAGGCCTTGGTCAACACGATCGAGGCATCCAACAACCAGAACCCGATCGTAAAAATGACTATGGCACGTGGCAGAATTTTCTTGGAGAGGTCGTCGCCAAAGGCATAGTCGATGTCTGTGGCGAAGCCTATCGCCAAAAGAGCTATGGTTTTGGAGATGGCACCGGCAATGATAAAAAGATGGTGGCGCCTACATCAGATTCAATAGTAGGTAATGGCTGGTTGGAGAACAAAGCTACAAAAGGGTCCGCTAATCCAAACGAAAGAAATCTATCTGTCCGGCACTCCGAGAATGTGGTAAATGGGTGGTAGCCAAAACATCTGTATAGCCGAAATAAAGTAGAGTCCAATGGAGATGCAGGCTACTGTAAATAGCTTCCAAATTGAGCATGGCTGTGCCGGTGGTGTCCCAGATTCTAGCTGCACAGGTGAACTACTCATGACTATGTAGTATTTTTTGCTAAACACACAAGAGAAAGGAATAAAATCCAGATTTTGTTACGAGTGCATTATGAGTTTTTAAGCTTGTTGCATCATTTTAATATATAAGTTTAGCTGGAAAAAATCGCATCACATCAATTTACTACATAAGGCTGAAGATCACATTACTGGAATTTTTCCAAATTAGGGTTGGTGATAGTATGCATCAAGCTTTCAATTTAATTGTTTAATTTTGATTATTTGTCTTTTTCTATTTATAGTATTGGGTTTAGGCGGTTAGATTATTCTATTCTATGGGTGTGGTCCCAAACGGTTAGATTATTAGATGAACAGAATTGTGTCATGTAATGAATTTAACGGCCTAAGCACGCTGTAATTATGAATAAGGTTCATAGCACAGAATGAATTTTGATCTTATATATTTATGCCTGCGTTCAATTTTATTATATTATGTTTAGCCAACTCGTGGTTTTGTCGGGGTGAGAGAAAAAAACAGTATCAGATGCAATACAAATAGTAACATATTGAATTATTGATGCAGTTACATACATAAAAAAAGAAAAAAATAACAGAACACTAAACACTAGGGACTGTTAATATTAGTTGATTGATTGATGAAGTAAAATATTTTTATGTTTAATTTGAATAATTCATGCCCTAAAGAGTAGAGACAAGCATGCTGTTGGGTTTTTGGGCTCCCTTCCTATATAGAGAAAAAGCCCAAATATTAGTATCCAATCCCATGAATAGTTGAAGTGGCTGAGGTGAGTTAGGGTTGAGTGAGAGAGAGGTCATTTTGCAAGAGAACACCAAACACTAGAGAGAAGAGAAGAGAGAAAGTTATTTTCGCACAAACACAAAGCTGTCTCTGTAAATTGGTCACTTCAGATTCGTTAACCGTTGGATCGAGCTCAAATCTGGACAGTGTGTTCTACACATCTGGTTCTTTGATTTCACCGTTCGGATCTTGAATTCAATATTTGTAGCTGGAGATATTGGCCACGCATAGTAGCTCTATTTTTGTGGTATTTTCATCTTCTTGTTCTTGTTTTGTAAGCTTTGAAGATTGGGTTGTTTTGGCTTGTTGTATGCATGTTTTGTGCAGTAATTTGTGACTCTCTTGTACCCTATTTTTCATCATAGTGAAGCTATATCCTGGTCTTGGAGACTCGTGATTTTTACTTTTCTCATTGAGGAGGTTTTTCACGTTAAAAATCTTGGTGTGTTAGCTTGTTTCTATTTCCTGGTTTATGTGATTTTTCCGCTGCTATTGGGTATTATTGTACTGGTGTTAATACTTGTGGTGAGTGGATATTGTTTCTCCTCTAATTCTTGCAAGTAGGGAATTATGTTTTATTCATATCAATTGGTATCAGAGCTCAGTTTTGGGTATTTGGTTATAACTTGCTTGAAAGATGGAGGCAAATAATTCTACTAGAATGATAAGTTTGAATGGCACTAATTACCATCTATGGAAGGTCAAATGAAAGATTTGTTGTTTGACAAAAATCAGAATCTAAAACAGATGAAGAATGGGAGTTTGAACCACATGCTATATTAGAATATATTCTAGTTTACTTTTTAAAAAGTAGACGTCATCCTATTTTACTATAATATTATTTGTAGTGTAGAATGTGATACCTTTTCCTGCACCACTCTTGTTTGAGTAGATAGATGCTAGTGCAGGCACGACAGTGACTGCTATCTGAAATCTAAATAAGAGTACGGTTAATATGTCTAAAAGTAAGAACTTCACATGGTCAATTTGATTGAGGTCAAGATGAATAATTATTTAAGATAAGAATATATTCTAATATAGCATGCAATTTGTAATAAAAATATATTATTAATTACCGCAAGGAAAATACCGAGAATGCCAAATACGCAGTGGGCCAAAATCTGAATGACGGTGGAAGCCGGATGAGTATCGAATAAATCATGGATATGGAGCCGCTCATCCTTAGCAAGCTTGCTAAGGCAAACTGTCATGGTTAAGCCACCAGCCAAAATAAAATTTCCAATTCCCCAAAGGTTTTGGCGCCACCAACTGTGCGTCCAATGGGCTCTACAGCCAAGGACGTAACACCCATAACCATCCAAGTTATTATAAGACCCCGAGCTCCAAATCCGTGGGCTGTGATTAATAATGTATGAACCCCAGGCTGCAGAGGGGGCCCATCGTACAGATCCCTTAGCATCCAATAAGAGATATACCAAAAAAATCCGTACCAAGCCAACCAGCTCAATGCCTCAATCGCTATCACCCATAACATGGGCTTTTTAAGGCCCTTTATGGCTCCTATAATTTCCCATAAGCATGTAACCACCGGGTATCAATCATCCTTCTCTTCCCCCTCATGTGTCTCCTCCTCAAGTAATGACGGCTTATCCCAGATGAAGTATAGAACCATAGTTTTCAAAGAAAGTAGAAGGAGGATCGCTGAGAATAATACGCTTTTCACCCATATGCAGTAGTCGTCAGAGTGGCATGCTTTTGTCGCCGGAAATGGGAACGTATGCACGAACACAGAGAAGAAACCCATTAGGTTTTCCACTGCCATGAAGAATGTGGAGAATGTGTTTGTCAATGTGATCTTCCGTTCGTCGCGGCTGGCAAGGACAATAAGGAAGGCTTGGCAGGAGGCCTTGGTCAACACGATCGAGGCATCCAACAACCAGAACCCGATCGTAAAAATGACTATGGCACGTGGCAGAATTTTCTTGGAGAGGTCGTCGCCAAAGGCATAGTCGATGTCTGTGGCGAAGCCTATCGCCAAAAGAGCTATGGTTATGGAGATGGCACCGGCAATGATAAAAAGACGGTGGCGCCTACATCAGATTCTATAGTAGGTAATGGCTGGTTGGAGAACAAAGCTACAAAAGGGTCCGCCAATCCAAACGAAAGAAATCTATCTGTCCGGCACTCTGAGAATGTGGTAAATGGGTGGTAGCCAAAACATCTGTATAGCCGAAATAAAGTAGAGTCCAATGGAGATGCAGGCTACTGTAAATAGCTTCCAAATTGAGTATGGCTGTGCCGGTGGTGTCCCAGATTCTAGCTGCACTGGTGAACTACTCATGACTATGTAGTATTTTTTGCTAAACACACAAGAGAAAGGAATAAAATCCAGATTTTTTTACGAGTGCATTATGAGTTTTTAAGCTTGTTGCATCATTTTAATATATAAGTTTAGCTGGAATAAATCGCATCACATCAATTTACTACATAAGGCTGAAGATCACATTACTGAACTTTTCCAAATTAGGGTTGGTGATAGTATGCATCAAGCTTTCAATTTAATTGTTTAATTTCGATTATTTGTCTTTTTCTATTTATAGTATTGGGTTTGGGCGGTTAGATTATTCTATTCTATGGGTGTGGTCCCAAACGGTTAGATTATTAGATGAACAGAATTGTGTCATGTAATGAATTTAACGGCCTAAGCACGCTGTAATTATGAATAAGGTTCATAGCACAGAATGAATTTTGATCTTATATATTTATGCCTGCGTTCAATTTTATTATATTATGTTTAGCCAACTCGTGGTTTTGTCGGGGTGAGAGAAAAAAACAGTATCAGATGCAATACAAATAGTAACATATTGAATTATTGATGCAGTTACATACATAAAAAAAGAAAAAAATAACAGAACACTAAACACTAGGGACTGTTAATATTAGTTGATTGATTGATGAAGTAAAATATTTTTATGTTTAATTTGAATAATTCATGCCCTAAAGAGTAGAGACAAGCATGCTGTTGGGTTTTTGGGCTCCCTTCCTATATAGAGAAAAAGCCCAAATACTAGTATCCAATCCCATGAATAGTTGAAGTGGCTGAGGTGAGTTAGGGTTGAGTGAGAGAGAGGTCATTTTGCAAGAGAACACCAAACACTAGAGAGAAGAGAAGAGAGAAAGTTATTTTCGCACAAACACAAAGCTGTCTCTGTAAATTGGTCACTTCAGATTCGTTAACCGTTGGATCGAGCTCAAATCTGGACAGTGTGTTCTACACATCTGGTTCTTTGATTTCACCGTTCGGATCTTGAATTCAATATTTGTAGCTGGAGATATTGGCCACGCATAGTAGCTCTATTTTTGTGGTATTTTCATCTTCTTGTTCTTGTTTTGTAAGCTTTGAAGCTTGGGTTGTTTGGCTTGTTGTATGCATGTTTTGTGCAGTAATTTGTGACTCTCTTGTACCCTATTTTTCATCATAGTGAAGCTATATCCTGGTCTTGGAGACTCGTGATTTTTACTTTTCTCATTGAGGAGGTTTTTCACGTTAAAAATCTTGGTGTGTTAGCTTGTTTCTATTTCCTGGTTTATGTGATTTTTCCGCTGCTATTGGGTATTATTGTACTGGTGTTAATACTTGTGGTGAGTGGATATTGTTTCTCCTCTAATTCTTGCAAGTAGGGAATTATGTTTTATTCATATCAATTGGTATCAGAGCTCAGTTTTGGGTATTTGGTTATAACTTGCTTGAAAGATGGAGGCAAATAATTCTACTAGAATGATAACTTTGAATGGCACTAATTACCATCTATGGAAGGTCAAATGAAAGATTTGTTGTTTGACAAAAATCAGAATCTAAAACAGATGAAGAATGGGAGTTTGAACCACATGCTATATTAGAATATATTCTAGTTTACTTTTTAAAAAGTAGACGTCATCCTATTTTACTATAATATTATTTGTAGTGTAGAATGTGATACCTTTTCCTGCACCACTCTTGTTTGAGTAGATAGATGCTAGTGCAGGCACGACAATGACTGCTATCTGAAATCTAAATAAGAGTACGGTTAATATGTCTAAAAGTAAGAACTTCACATGGTCAATTTGATTGAGGTCAAGATGAATAATTATTTAAGATAAGAATATATTCTAATATAGCATGCAATTTGTAATAAAAATATATTATTAATTACCGCAAGGAAAATACCGAGAATGCCAAATACGCAGTGGGCCAAAATCTGAATGACGGTGGAAGCCGGATGAGTATCGAATAAATCATGGATATGGAGCCGCTCATCCTTAGCAAGCTTGCTAAGACAAACTGTCATGGTTAAGCCACCAGCCAAAATAAAATTTCCAATTCCCCAAAGGTTTTGGCGCCACCAACTATGCGTCCAATGGGCTCTACAGCCAAGGACGTAACACCCATAACCATCCAAGTTATTATAAGACCCCGAGCTCCAAATTCGCGGGCTGTGATTAATAATGTATGAACCCCAGGCTGTAGAAAGGGCCCATCGTACACATCCCTTAGCATCCAATAAGAGATATACCAAAAAAATCCGTACCAAGCCAACCAGCTCAATGCCTCAATCGCTATCACCCATAACATGGGCTTTTTAAGGCCCTTTATGGCTCCTATAATTTCCCATAAGCATGTAACCACCGGGTATCAATCATCCTCCTCTTCCCCCTCATGTGTCTCCTCCTCAAGTAATGCCGGCTTATCCCAGATGAAGTATAGAACCATAGTTTTCAAAGAAAGTAGAAGGAGGATCGCTGAGAATAATACGCTTTTCACCCATATGCAGTAGTCGTCAGAGTGGCATGCTTTTGTCGCCGAAAATGGGAACGTATGCACGAACACAGAGAAGAAACCCATCAGGTTTTCCACTGCCATGAAGAATGTGGAGAACGTGTTTGTCAATGTGATCATCCGTTCGTCGCGGCTGGCAAGGTCAATAAGGAAGGCTTGGCAGGAGGCCTTGGTCAACACGATAGAGGCATCCAACATCCAGAACCTGATCGTAAAAGTGACTATGGCGCGTGGCAGAATTTTCTTGGAGAGGTCGTCACCAAAGGCATAGCAGATGTCTGCGGCGAAGCCTATCGCCAAAAGAGCTATGGTTATGGAGATGGCACCGGCAATGATAAAAAGACGGTGACGCCTGCATCAGATTCTATAGTAGGTAATGGCTGGTTGGAGAACAAAGCTACAAAAGGGTCTGCCAATCCAAACGAAAGAAATCTATCTGTCCGGCACTCCAAGAATGTGGTAAATGGGTGGTAGCCAAAACATCTGTATAGCCGAAATAAAGTAGAGTCCAATGGAGATGCAGGCTACTGTAAATAGCTTCCAAATTGAGCATGGCTGTGCCGGTGGTGTCCCAGATTCCAGCTGCACTGGTGAACTACTCATGACTATGTAGTATTTTTTGCTAAACACACAAGAGAAAGGAATAAAATCCAGATTTTTTTACGAGTGCATTATGAGTTTTTAAGCTTGTTGCATCATTTTAATATATAAGTTTAGCTGGAATAAATCGCATCACATCAATTTACTACATAAGGCCGAAGATCACATTACTGGAATTTTTCCAAATTAGGGTTGGTGATAGTATGCATCAAGCTTTCAATTTAATTGTTTAATTTTGATTATTTGTCTTTTTCTATTTATAGTATTGGGTTTGGGCGGTTAGATTATTCTATTCTATGGGTGTGGTCCCAATCGGTTAGATTATTAGATGAACAGAATTGTGTCATGTAATGAATTTAACGGCCTAAGCACGCTGTAATTATGAATAAGGTTCATAACACAGAATGAATTTTGATCTTATATATTTATGCCTGCGTTCAATTTTATTATATTATGTTTAGCCAACTCGTGGATTTGTCGGGGTGAGAGAAAAAAACAGTATCAGATGCAATACAAATAGTAACATATTGAATTATTGATGCAGTTACATACATAAAAAAAGAAAAAAATAACAGAACACTAAACACTTGGGACTGTTAATATTAGTTGATTGATTGATGAAGTAAAATATTTTTATGTTTAATTTGAATAATTCATGCCCTAAAGAGTAGAGACAAGCATGCTGTTGGGTTTTTGGGCTCCCTTCCTATATAGAGAAGAAGCCCAAATACTAGTATCCAATCCCATGAATAATTGAAGTGGCTGAGGTGAGTTAGGGTTGAGTGAGAGACAGGTCATTTTGCAAGAGAACACCAAATACTAGAGAGAAGAGAAGAGAGAAAGTTATTTTCGCACAAACACAAAGCTGTCTCTGTAAATTGGTCACTTCAGATTCGTTAACCGTTGGATCGAGCTCAAATCTGGACAGTGTGTTCTACACATCTGGTTCTTTGATTTCACCGTTCGGATCTTCAATCCAACATTTGTAGCTGGAGATATTGGCCACGCATAGTAGCTCTATTTTTGTGGTATTTTCATCTTCTTGTTCTTGTTTTGTAAGCTTTGAAGATTGGGTTGTTTGGCTTGTTGTATGCATGTTTTGTGCAGTAATTTGTGACTCTCTTGTACCCTATTTTTCATCATAGTGAAGCTATATCCTGGTCTTGGAGACTCGTGATTTTTACTTCTCTCATTGAGGAGGTTTTTCACGTCAAAAATCTTGGTGTGTTAGCTTGTTTCTATTTCCTGGTTTATGTGATTTTTCTGCTGCTATTGGGTATTATTGTACTGGTGTTAATACTTGTGGTGAGTGGATATTGTTTCTCCTCTAATTCTTGCAAGTAGGAAATTATGTTTTATTCATATCAATTGGTATCAGAGCTCAGTTTTGGGTATTTGGTTATAACTTGCTTGAAAGATGGAGGCAAATAATTCTACTAGAATGATAAGTTTGAATGGCACTAATTACCATCTATGGAAGGTCAAATGAAAGATTTGTTGTTTGACAAAAATCTACATTTACCCGTATTCTCTACACAAAAATCAGAATCTAAAACAGATGAAGAATGGGAGTTTGAACCACATGCTATATTAGAATATATTCTAGTTTACTTTTTAAAAAGTAGACGTCATCCTATTTTACTATAATATTATTTGTAGTGTAGAATGTGATACCTTTTCCTGCACCACTCTTGTTTGAGTAGATAGATGCTAGTGCAGGCACGACAGTGACTACTATCTGAAATCTAAATAAGAGTACGGTTAATATGTCTAAAAGTAAGAACTTCACATGGTCAATTTGATTGAGGTCAAGATGAATAATTATTTAAGATAAGAATATCTTCTAATATAGCATGCAATTTGTAATAAAAATATATTATTAATTACCGCAAGGAAAATACCGAGAATGCCAAATACGCAGTGGGCCAAAATCTGAATGACGGTGGAAGCCGGATGAGTATCGAATAAATCATGGATATGGAGCCGCTCATCCTTAGCAAGCTTGCTAAGGCAAACTGTCATGGTTAAGCCACCAGCCAAAATAAAATTTCCAATTCCCCAAAGGTTTTGGCGCCACCAACTGTGCGTCCAATGGGCTCTACAGCCAAGGACGTAACACCCATAACCATCCAAGTTATTATAAGACCCCGAGCTCCAAATCCGTGGGCTGTGATTAATAATGTATGAACCCCAGGCTGCAGAGGGGGCCCATCGTACACATCCCATAGCATCCAATAAGAGATATACCAAAACAATCCGTACCAAGCCAACCAGCTCAATGCCTCAATCGCTATCACCCATAACATGGGCTTTTTAAGGCCCTTTATGGCTCCTATAATTTCCCATAAGCATGTAACCACCGGGTATCAATCATCCTCCTCTTCCCCCTCATGTGTCTCCTCCTCGAGTAATGCCGGCTTATCCTAGATGAACTATAGAACCATAGTTTTCAAAGAAAGTAGAAGGAGGATCGCTGAGAATAATACGCTTTTCACCCATATGCAGTAGTCGTCAGAGTGGCATGCTTTTGTCGCCGGAAATGGGAACGTATGCACGAACACAGAGAAGAAACCCAACAGTTTTTCCACTGCCATGAAGAATGTGAAGAATGTGTTTGTCAATGTGATCTTCCGTTCGTCGCGGCTGGCAAGGTCAATAAGGAAGGCTTGGCAGGAGGCCTTGGTCAACACGATCAAGGCATCCAACAACCAGAACCCGATCGTAAAAATGACTATGGCACGTGGCAGAATTTTCTTGGAGAGGTCGTCGCCAAAGGCATAGTCGATGTCTGTGGCGAAGCCTATCGCCAAAAGAGCTATGGTTATGGAGATGGCACCGGCAATGATAAAAAGACGGTGGCGCCTACATCAGATTCTATTGTAGGTAATGGCTGGTTGGAGAACAAAGCTACAAAAGGGTCCGCCAATCCAAACGAAAGAAATCTATCTGTCCGGCACTGCGAGAATGTGGTAAATGGGTGGTAGCCAAAACATCTGTATAGCCGAAATAAATTAGAGTCCATTGGAGATGCAGGCTACTGTAAATAGCTTCCAAATTGAGCATGGCTGTGCCGGTGGTGTCCCAGATTCTAGCTGCACTGGTGAACTACTCATGACTATGTAGTATTTTTTGCTAAACACACAAGAGAAAGGAATAAAATCCAGATTTTTTTACGAGTGCATTATGAGTTTTTAAGCTTGTTGCATCATTTTAATATATAAGTTTAGCTGGAATAAATCGCATCACATCAATTTACTACATAAGGCTGAAGATCACATTACTGGAATTTTTCCAAATTAGGGTTGGTGATAGTATGCATCAAGCTTTCAATTTAATTGTTTAATTTCGATTATTTGTCTTTTTCTATTTATAGTATTGGGTTTGGACGGTTAGATTATTCTATTCTATGGGTGTGGTCCCAAACGGTTAGATTATTAGATGAACAGAATTGTGTCATGTAATGAATTTAACGGCCTAAGCATGCTGTAATTATGAATAAGGTTCATAGCACAGAATGAATTTTGATCTTATATATTTATGCCTGCGTTCAATTTTATTATATTATGTTTAGCCAACTCGTGGATTTGTCGGGGTGAGAGAAAAAAACAGTATCAGATGCAATACAAATAGTAACATATTGAATTATTGATGCAGTTACATACATAAAAAAAAGAAAAAAATAACAGAACACTAAACACTAGGGACTGTTAATATTAGTTGATTGATTGATGAAGTAAAATATTTTTATGTTTAATTTGAATAATTCATGCCCTAAAGAGTAGAGACAAGCATGCTGTTGGGTTTTTGGGCTCCCTTCCTATATAGAGAAAAAGCCCAAATACTAGTATCCAATCCCATGAATAGTTGAAGTGGCTGAGGTGAGTTAGGGTTGAGTGAGAGAGAGGTCATTTTGCAAGAGAACACCAAACACTAGAGAGAAGAGAAGAGAGAAAGTTATTTTCGCACAAACACAAAGCTGTCTCTGTAAATTGGTCACTTCAGATTCGTTAACCGTTGGATCGAGCTCAAATCTGGACAGTGTGTTCTACACATCTGGTTCTTTGATTTCACCATTCGGATCTTCAATTCAACATTTGTAGCTGGAGATATTGGCCACGCATAGTAGCTCTATTTTTGTGGTATTTTCATCTTCTTGTTCTTGTTTTGTAAGCTTTGAAGATTGGGTTGTTTGGCTTGTTGTATGCATGTTTTGTGCAGTAATTTGTGACTCTCTTGTACCCTATTTTTCATCATAGTGAAGCTATATCCTGGTCTTAGAGACTCGTGATTTTTACTTCTCTCATTGAGGAGGTTTTTCACGTTAAAAATCTTGGTGTGTTAGCTTGTTTCTATTTCCTGGTTTATGTGATTTTTCCGCTGCTATTGGGTATTATTGTACTGGTGTTAATACTTGTGGTGAGTGGATATTGTTTCTCCTCTAATTCTTGCAAGTAGGGAATTATGTTTTATTCATATCAATTGGTATCAGAGCTCAGTTTTGGGTATTTGGTTATAACTTGCTTGAAAGATGGAGGCAAATAATTCTACTAGAATGATAAGTTTGAATGGCACTAATTACCATCTATGGAAGGTCAAATGAAAGATTTGTTGTTTGAAAAAAATCAGAATCTAAAACAGATGAAGAATGGGAGTTTGAACCACATGCTATATTAGAATATATTCTAGTTTACTTTTTAAAAAGTAGACGTCATCCTATTTTACTATAATATTATTTGTAGTGTGGAATGTGATACCTTTTCCTGCACCACTCTTGTTTGAGTAGATAGATGCTAGTGTAGGCACGACAGTGACTGCTATCTGAAATCTAAATAAGAGTACGGTTAATATGTCTAAAAGTAAGAACTTCACATGGTCAATTTGATTGAGGTCAAGATGAATAATTATTTAAGATAAGAATATATTCTAATATAGCATGCAATTTGTAATAAAAATATATTATTAATTACCGCAAGGAAAATACCGAGAATGCCAAATACGCAGTGGGCCAAAATCTGAATGACGATGGAAGCCGGATGAGTATCAAATAAATCATGGATATGGAGCCGCTCATCCTTAGCAAGCTTGCTAAGGCAAACTGTCATGGTTAAGCCACCAGCCAAAATAAAATTTCCAATTTCCCAAAGGTTTTGGCGCCATCAACTGTGTGTCCAATGGGCTCTACAGCCAAGGACGTAACACCCATAACCATCCAAGTTATTATAAGACCCCGAGCTCCAAATCCGCGGGCTGTGATTAATAATGTATGAACCCCAGGCTGCAGAGGGGGCCCATCGTACACATCCCTTAGCATCCAATAAGAGATATACCAAAAAAATCCGTACCAAGCCAACCAGCTCAATGCCTCAATCGCTATCACCCATAACATGGGCTTTTTAAGGCCCTTTATGGCTCCTATAATTTTCCATAAGCATGTAACCACCGGGTATCAATCATCCTCCTCTTCCCCCTCATGTGTCTCCTCCTCAAGTAATGCCGGCTTATCCCAGATGAAGTATAGAACCATAGTTTTCAAAGAAAGTAGAAGGAGGATCGATGAGAATAATACGCTTTTCACCCATATGCAGTAGTCGTCAGAGTGGCATGCTTTTGTCGCCGGAAATGGGAACGTATGCACGAACACAGAGAAAAAACCCATCAGGTTTTCCACTGCCATGAGAATGTGGAGAACGTGTTTGTCAATGTGATCTTCCGTTCGTTGCGGCTGGCAAAGTCAATGAGGAAGGCTTGGTGATGAGCGGATAATTTATACGCTTTTTGGCATTGTTTTTAGTATGTTTCTAGCAGGATTTAGTTAGTTTTTATTATATTTTTATTAGTTTTTAGTTAAAATTCACTTTTCTGGACTTTACTATGAGTTTGTGTGTTTTTCTGTGATTTCAGGTATTTTCTGACTGAAATTGAAGGTTCTGAGCAAAAATCTGATTCAGAGACTGAAATGGACTGCAGATGCTGTTGGATTCTGACCTCCCTGCACTCGAACTGGATTTTCTGGAGCTACAGAAGCTCAATTAGCGCGCTTTCAACGGCGTTGGAAAGTAGACATCCTGGGCTTTCCAGCAATATATGATAGTCCATACTTTGCCCAAGATTTGATGGCCCAAACCGGCGTGGCAATTCAGCCTCAGAATTTCCAGCGTTTAACGCTGGAACTGGCATAAAACTTGGAGTTAAACGCCCAAACTGGCATAAAAGCTGGCGTTTAACTCCAGAAAAGGTCTCTACACGAAAATACTTCATTGCTCAGCCCAAGCACACACCAAGTGGGCCCGGAAGTGGATTTTTCTGTCATTTACTCATTCCTGTAAACCTTAGGTTACTAGTTTACTATTAATAGGATCTTTTGACATTGTATCTGTACCTCATGACACTTTACACGTTTCTTTGTATACTTTCCACAGTATGAGCCTCTAAACCCCATGGTTGGGGGTGAGGAGCTCTGCTGTGTCTTGATGGATTAATGCAATTACTACTGTTTCTTATTCAATCATGCTTGCTTCCATTCTAAGATATCACTTGTTCTTAACCCGGATGAATGTGATGATCCGTGACAATCATCATCATTCTCAACTATGAACATGTGCCTGACAACCACCTCTGTTCTATCTTAGATTGAGTAGATATCTCTTGGATTCCTTAACCAGAATCTTCGTGGTATAAGCTAGAAATGATGGCGGCATTCAAGAGAATCCGGAAGGCCTAAACCTTGTCTGTGGTATTCTGAGTAGGATTCAATGACTGAATGACTGTGACGTGCTTCAAACTCCTGAGGGCGGGGCGTTAGTGACAGACGCAAAAGAATCACTGGATTCTATTCCGGCCTGATTGAGAACCGACAGATGGATAGTCGTGCCGTGACAGGGTGCGTTGAACATTTCCAATGAGAGGATGGGAGGTAGCCACTGACAACGGTGAAACCCTACATACAGCTTGCCATGGAAGGAGCCTTGCGTGTTTGATGAAGAAGACAGTAGGAAAGCAGAGATTCAGAAGATGGAGCATCTCTAAACCTCAACCTATTCTCCATTACTGCAATACAAGTAACAATTTCATGTTCTTTTGCTTTTTACAATCAATCCTGATAATTTCTGATATCCTGACTAAGATTTACAAGATAACCATAGCTTGCTTCAAGCCGACAATCTCCGTGGGATCGACCCTTGCTCACGCAAGGTATTACTTGGACGACCCAGTGCACTTGCTGGTTAGTTGTGCGAGGTTGCAAAGTGTGATTGCAATTTCGTGCACCAAGTTTTTGGCGCCGTTGCCGGGGATTGTTCGAGTTTGGACAACTGACGGCTTATCTTGTTGCTTAGATTAGGACTGTTTTGTTTTTTTTTTTGGTTTAGAGTCTTTTAGTTGAGTCTAGTTTCGTATTCTAAGTTTGGTGTCAATTGCATGCTTTTAATTTTCTTTTAATTTTCGATTTTGCATGTTCTTAGTCCCTTTTTGATTCATAAAAATTCTAAGTTTGGTGTCCTCTTTGTGTTTTCCTTTAAAATTTTCGAAAATTTGTGTTTGATTTTCTAAAAATTTTAAGTTTGGTGTCTTTTTGTTGTTTTTCTCTTTCCTCTTTTCAAAAATCAAATCTTTTTCATAAAAAAATTTTTCAATCATATCTTTCTAATTGCTCTTTTCAAAATCTTTTTAATTAACTAATTGATTCAGTTCTCAATCTGCTTTGATTTTATTCTCTTTTTGATTTTCGAATTTTTCTTTTAATTTCCTTTAATTTTATTTTAATTTTTTTCGTTTATTCAAAAAAAATAATAATAAAAAAAAATAAAAAAAAAAGCAAAATTTATCTCTTTGCAATCATTATCATTTCCCTTTTGTCCATAATGGACTTAAGTGGGATTAATCAGTCCAAAAGGACTCTGGGGTCATATGCTAACCCCATTACAGCTGCATATGGGAGTAGCATCTGTACACCTCCCATCAAAGCAAGCAGCTTTGAGCTAAACCCTCAACTCATTATCATAGTGCAGCAAAATTGCCAGTATTCCGGTCTTCCACAGGAAGAACCTACTGAGTTTCTGGCACAGTTCTTACAAATTGCTGACACAGTACATGATAAAGAGGTGGATCAGGATGTCTACAGACTATTACTGTTTCCATTTGCTGTAAAAGATCAAGCTAAAAGGTGGTTGAATAACCAACCTACAGCAAGCATAAAGACATGGAAACAGTTAACAGACAAATTCCTGAATCATTTTTACCCTCCAAAGAGGATGACACAGCTAAGGCTGGACATCCAAGGCTTTAAACAAGAGGATAATGAATCCCTTTATAATGCCTGGGAGAGGTATAGAGGTATGCTAAGAAAATGCCCCTCTGAAATGTTCTCAGAGTGGGTGCAGTTAGACATCTTCTACTATGGGCTTACAGAAAAAGCTCAGATGTCTTTAGACCACTCAGCTGGTGGATCTATACACATGAGGAAGACAATTGAAGAAGCTCAAGAGCTTATAGACACTGTTGCTAGAAACCAATATTTGTACTCTAGCAATGAGTTCTCTCCAAAGGAGGAAGTCATGACAGTAGTCAATAATTCTAATCCTCAAGAACAGATGATTGAGCTTAATCAACAATTACTCCTGATGACAGAACAGTTAGCAGAATTTAAAGAGATGCTCTATGAAAATAAAGTTGCTAACAAGAACATAGAACTGCAGTTGAATCAAGCAAAACAGCAGATATCTAAACAGATAACAGAAGAATGTCAAGCAGTTCAACTGAGGAGTGGGAAGACACTGAACAACACCACTCAAAAGAGCAAAAAGTCAAATAAGGAACAATTAACAGAGGATAACCAAGCCACTGTCCAAAATCCCTCTGAGGACAGTAAGAGCCCAGAGAGGAATACTTTTGGCGTTCAAACGCCAGAAAGGGAAGGAAAACTGGCGTTAAAGGCCCATTCCTTGCCCAGTTCTGGCGTTCAAACGCCAGAAAAGGGAGACAAGTTGGCGTTAAACGCCCAAAGGAGTCAGACACTTGCAAGTGCTGATAACAATCCCTCTAACAAGGCTTCTTCAACCACTTCTGTAAGGAATAAACCTGCAGAATCTAAGGTTGAAGAATATCAAGCCAAGATGCCTTATCCTCAGAGACTCCACAAAGCGGAGCAGGATAAGCAATTTGCCCGCTTTGCAGACTACCTAAGGACTCTTGAAATAAAGATTCCGTTTGCAGAGGCACTTGAGCAAATACCTTCTTATGCTAAGTTCATGAAAGAAATCTTAAGTCATAAGAAGGATTGGAGAGAAACTGAAAAGGTGTTTCTCACTGAAGAATGCAGTGCAGTCATTCTGAAAAGCTTACCAGAAAAGCTTCAAGATCCAGGAAGCTTTATGATACCATGCACATTAGAAGGTGCTTGCACCAAGACAGCCCTATGTGATCTTGGAGCAAGCATCAATCTAATACCTGCATCCACTATCAGAAAGCTTGGGTTGACTGGAGAAGTTAAACCAACCCGGATATGCCTCCAACTTGCTGATGGCTCCATTAAATATCCATCAGGCATAATAGAGGATATGATTATCAAGGTTGGGCCATTTGCCTTTCCAGCTGACTTTGTAGTGCTGGAAATGGAGGAGCACAAGAGTGCAACTCTCATTCTAGGAAGACCTTTCCTAGCAACTGGACGAACTCTCATTGATGTACAAAAGGGGGAAATAACCTTGAGAGTCAATGAGGATGAGTTCAAGTTGAATGTTGTTAAAGCTATGCAACATCCAGACACATCAAATGACTGCATGAGCACTGATATTATTGACTCTTTGGTGGAGGAGGTCAATATGACTGAAAGTCTTGAATCAGAGCTAGAGGACATCTTTAAAGATGTTCAGCCTTATCTTGAGGAACTAAAGGAAATAAAAGAAATTCCGAAAATTCCTCAGGAAGAAGACAAGCCTCCTAAACCAGAGCTCAAACCATTACCACCATCCCTGAAATATGCGTTTCTAGGAGAAGGCGGCACTTTTCCAGTGATCATAAGCTCTGCTTTAAATCCACAGGAAGAGGAAGCACTAATTCAAGTGCTAAGGACACACAAGACAGCTCTTGGGTGGTCCATAAGTGATCTTAAGGGCATTAGCCCAGCAAGATGCATGCACAAGATCCTATTGGAGGATGATGCCAAACCAGTGGTTCAACCACAAAGGCGGCTAAATCCAGCCATGAGGGAAGTGGTGCAGAAAGAGGTCACTAAGTTACTAGAGGCTGGGATTATTTATCCTATTTCTGACAGCCCCTGGGTGAGCCCTGTCCATGTTGTCCCCAAAAAGGGAGGCATAACAGTGGTTCATAATGAAAAGAATGAACTGGTTCCTACAACAGTTACAGGGTGGCGTATGTGTATTGACTACAGAAGGCTCAATACAGTCACCAGAAAGGATCATTTTCCTTTACCATTCATAGACCAGATGCTAGAGAGACTAGAAGGTCATGAATACAACTGCTTTTTGGACGGCTACTCAGGTTACAACCAAATTGCAGTAGATCCTCAGGACCAAGAGAAAACAGCATTTACATGTCCTTCTGGAGTATTTGCCTACAGAAGGATGCCTTTTGGTCTGTGTAATGCACCTGCAACCTTTCAGAGGTGCATGCTCTCTATCTTCTCAGATATGGTAGAGAAATTTCTGGAAGTCTTCATGGATGACTTTTCAGTGTTTGGAGACTCATTCAGCTCCTGCCTTAACCATCTAGCACTTGTTCTGAAAAGATGCCAAGAGATCAACCTAGTTTTAAACTGGGAAAAATGTCACTTTATGGTGACTGAAGGGATTGTCCTTGGGCATAAAATTTCAAACAAGGGAATAGAGGTGGATCAAGCTAAAGTTGAAGTAATTGAAAAATTACCTCCACCTACTAATGTTAAGGCAATCAGAAGCTTTCTGGGGCATGCAGGATTCTACAGAAGGTTTATAAAGGATTTTTCAAAAATTGCCAAACCTCTGAGTAATCTGCTAGCTGCTGACACGCCATTTATCTTTGATAAGGAGTGTCTGCAGGCGTTTGAGACCCTGAAAGCTAAGCTGGTCACAGCACCAGTCATCTCTGCACCAGACTGGACATTACCATTTGAACTAATGTGTGATGCCAGTGACCATGCCATTGGTGCAGTATTGGGACAAAGGCATGGTAAGCTTCTGCACGTCATTTATTATGGCAGCCGTATCCTAAATGATGCACAGAAGAACTACACAACCACAGAAAAGGAGTTACTTACAGTGGTTTATGCCATTGACAAGTTCAGATCTTATTTAGTAGGATCAAAAGTGATTGTGTACACTGACCATGCTGCTCTTAAATATCTACTCACAAAGCAGGATTCAAAGCCCAGGCTCATAAGATGGGTGTTGCTTCTGCAAGAGTTTGATATAGAAATAAGAGACAGAAAAGGGACAGAGAATCAAGTAGCTGATCACCTGTCAAGGATAGAACCAGTAGCAGGAGCATCCCTCCCTCCTACTGAGATCTCTGAAACCTTTCCGGATGAGCAATTGTTTGCTATTCAGGAAGTTCCGTGGCTTGCAGACAGTGCAGATTATAAAGGTTCTCCTTCTGTAACCATGGAGAGGAAGCATGAAGAGCTTCTCTCAAAACAGAGTCAAACAGAGCCCCCACAGTCAAACTCTAAGTTTGGTGTTGGGAGGTTCCAACATTACTCTAAGCCTCCGTGAGGCTCCATGAGGGCCCACTGTCAAGCTACTGACATTAAAGAAGCGCTTGTTGGGAGGCAACCCAATGTTTTATAATTAACTATTTTCTTTTGTTATTTTATGTTTTTTGTAGGTTGATGATCATGAGAAGTCACAAAATCAATTGAAAAAGCAAAAACAGAATGAAAAACAGGAAGAAAAACAGCACACCCTGGAGGAAGAACTCACTGGCGTTTAAACGCCAGTGAGGCTAGCAGTTGGGCGTTTAACGCCCAGTCTGGCACCATTCTGGGCGTTTAACGCCAGAAAGGGGCACCAGACTGGCGTTAAACGCCAGGAAAGGGCAAGAACCTGGCGTTAAACGCCAGAAATGGGCACCAGCCCGGCGTTTAACGCCAGAATTGGCTCAAAACGTGTTTTTGAATGCCATTTGGTGCAGGGATGACTTTTCCTTGACACCTAAGGATCTGTGGACCCCACAGGATCCCCACCAACCCCACCACCCTCTCTCTTCTTCACCCATTCACCAATCACCTCAACACCTCTCTCCCAAAAACCCCCCACCTATCAAATCCCACTATCATCTTCACTCCTTCATTTTCACACACCCTAAACACTGCTTCTTCCCCTTTTGGCCGAACCACAAAGCCATCTCCCTCTCCTCCATTTCTTCTTCTTCTACTCTCTTCTTTCTCTTTTGCCCGAGGACGAGCAAACCTTTTAAGTTTGGTGTGGTAAAAGCGTTGCTTTTCGTTTTTCCATGACCATTTATGGCATCCAAGGCCGGAGAAACCTCTAGAAAGAGGAAAGGGAAGGCAAAAGCCTCCTCCTCTGAGTCATGGGAGACGGAGAGATTCACCTCAAGGGATGCACCTTCCTCCACAAAACTACTGGGAGCAACTGAACACCTCCCTAGGAGAATTGAGTTCCAACATGGGACAACTAAGGGTGGAGCACCAAGAACACTCCATTCTCCTCCATGAAATTAGAGAAGATCAAAGAATCATGAGAGAGGAGCAACAAAGACAAGGAAGAGACATTGAGGAGCTCAAGCACTCCATAAGACCTTCAAGAGGAAGAACAAGCCGCCATCACTAAGGTGGACCCGTTCTTTAATCTCCTTGTTCTTTATTTTCTGTTTTTCGAATTTTTATGCTTATATTTGTCCATGTTTGTGTCTTATGATCATTAGTGTCTATGCCTTAAAGTTATGAATGTCCTATGAATCCATCACCTCTCTTAAATGAAAAATGTTTTAATCACAAAAGAACAAGAAGTACAGGATTTCAAATTCATCTTTAAAACTAGCTTAATTAGTTTGATGTGGTGACAATACTTTTTGTTTTCTGAATGTATGCTTAAACAGTGCATATGTCTTTTGAATTTGTTGTTCATGAATGTTAAAATTGTTGGCTCTTGAAAGAATGATGAAAAAGGAGACATGTTATTGAGGATCAGAAAAATCATAAAAATGATTCTTGAAGCAAGAAAAAGCAGTGAATACAAAAAAAAAAGAGAAAGAAGGAGAAAAACGAAAAAAAAAGGGAGAAAGAAAAAGAAAAGAAAAAGAAAGAAATAAAGTTGTGATCCAAGGCAAAAAGAGTGTGCTTAAGAACCCTGGACACCTCTAATTGGGGACTTTAGCAAAGCTGAGTCATAATCTGAAAATGTTCACCCAATTATGTGTCTGTGGCATGTATGTATCCGGTGGTAATACTGGAAAATAGAGTGCTTTGGGCCACGGCCAAGACTCAATAAGTAGCTGTGTTCAAGAATCATCATACTTAACTAGGAGAATCAATAACACTATCTGGATTCTGAGTTCCTAAAGAAGCCAATCATTCTGAATTTCAAAGGATAAAGTGAGATGCCAAAACTGTTCGGAGGCAAAAAGCTACTAGTCCCGCTCATCTAATTTGGAGCTAAGTTTCATTGATAATTTGGAGTCTATAGTATATTCTCTTCTTTTTATCTTATTTGATTTTCAGTTGCTTGAGGACAAACAACAATTTAAGTTTGGTGTTGTGATGAGCGGATAATTTATACGCTTTTTGGCATTGTTTTTAGTATGTTTCTAGCAGGATTTAGTTAGTTTTTATTATATTTTTATTAGTTTTTAGTTAAAATTCACTTTTCTGGACTTTACTATGAGTTTGTGTGTTTTTCTGTGATTTCAGGTATTTTCTGACTGAAATTGAAGGTTCTGAGCAAAAATCTGATTCAGAGACTGAAATGGACTGCAGATGCTGTTGGATTCTGACCTCCCTGCACTCGAACTGGATTTTCTGGAGCTACAGAAGCCCAATTGGCGCGCTCTCAACGGCGTTGGAAAGTAGACATCCTGGGCTTTCCAGCAATATATGATAGTCCATACTTTGCCCAAGATTTGATGGCCCAAACCGGCGTGGCAATTCAGCCTCAGAATTTCCAGCGTTTAACGCTGGAACTGGCATAAAACTTGGAGTTAAACGCCCAAACTGGCATAAAAGCTGGCGTTTAACTCCAGAAAAGGTCTCTACACGAAAATACTTTATTGCTCAGCCCAAGCACACACCAAGTGGGCCCGGAAGTGGATTTTCCTGTCATTTACTCATTCCTGTAAACCTTAGGTTACTAGTTTACTATTAATAGGATCTTTTGACATTGTATCTGTACCTCATGACACTTTACACGTTTCTTTGTATACTTTCCACAGTATGAGCCTCTAAACCCCATGGTTGGGGGTGAGGAGCTCTGCTGTGTCTTGATGGATTAATGCAATTACTACTGTTTCTTATTCAATCATGCTTGCTTCCATTCTAAGATATCACTTGTTCTTAACCCGGATGAATGTGATGATCCGTGACAATCATCATCATTCTCAACTATGAACATGTGCCTGACAATCACCTCTGTTCTATCTTAGATTGAGTAGATATCTCTTGGATTCCTTAACCAGAATCTTCGTGGTATAAGCTAGAAATGATGGCGGCATTCAAGAGAATCCGGAAGGCCTAAACCTTGTCTGTGGTATTCTGAGTAGGATTCAATGACTGAATGACTGTGACGTGCTTCAAACTCCTGAGGGCGGGGCGTTAGTGACAGACGCAAAAGAATCACTGGATTCTATTCCGGCCTGATTGAGAACCGACAGATGGATAGCCGTGCCGTGACAGGGTGCGTTGAACATTTCCAATGAGAGGATGGGAGGTAGCCACTGACAACGGTGAAACCCTACATACAGCTTGCCATGGAAGGAGCCTTGCGTGTTTGATGAAGAAGACAGTAGGAAAGCAGAGATTCAGAAGATGGAGCATCTCTAAACCTCAACCTATTCTCCATTACTGCAATACAAGTAACAATTTCATGTTCTTTTGCTTTTTACAATCAATCCTGATAATTTCTGATATCCTGACTAAGATTTACAAGATAACCATAGCTTGCTTCAAGCCGACAATCTCCGTGGGATCGACCCTTGCTCACGCAAGGTATTACTTGGACGACCCAGTGCATTTGCTGGTTAGTTGTGCGAGGTTGCAAAGTGTGATTGCAATTTCGTGCACCACTTGGCAGGAGGCCTTGGTCAACACGATCGAGGCATCCAACATCCAGAACTTGATCGTAAAAGTGACTATGGCGCGTGGCAGAATTTTCTTGGAGAGGTCGTCACCAAAGGCATAGCCGATGTCTGCGGCGAAGCCTATCGCCAAAAGAGCTATGGTTATGGAGATGGCACCGGCAATGATAAAAAGACGGTGGCGCCTGCATCAGATTCTATAGTATGTAATGGCTGGTTGGAGAACAAAGCTACAAAAGGGTTCGCCAATCCAAATGAAAGAAATCTATCTGTCCGGCACTCCGAGAATGTGGTAAATGGGTGGTAGCCAAAACATTTGTATAGCCGAAATAAAGTAGAGTCCAATGGAGATGCAGGCTACTGTAAATAGCTTCCAAATTGAGCATGGCTGTGCCGGTGGTGTCCCAGATTCTAGCTGCACTGGTGAACTACTCATGACTATGTAGTATTTTTTGCTAAACACACAAGAGAAAGGAATAAAATTCAAATTTTTTTACGAGTGCATTATGAGTTTTTAAGCTTGTTGCATCATTTTAATATATAAGTTTAGCTGGAATAAATCGCATCACATCAATTTACTACATAAGGCTGAAGATCACATTACTGGAATTTTTCCAAACTAGGGTTGGTGATAGTATGCATCAAGCTTTCAATTTAATTGTTTAATTTCGATTATTTTTCTTTTTCTATTTATAGTATTGGGTTTGGGCGGTTAGATTATTCTATTCTATGGGTGTGGTCCCAAACGGTTAGATTATTAGATGAACAGAATTGTGTCATGTAATGAATTTAACGGCCTAAGCACGTTGTAATTATGAATAAGATTCATAGCACAGACTGAATTTTGATCTTATATATTTATGCCTGCGTTCAATTTTATTATATTATGTTTAGCCAACTCGTGGTTTTGTCGGGGTGAGAGAAAAAAACAGTATCAGATGCAATACAAATAGTAACATATTGAATTATTGATGCAGTTACATACATAAAAAAAGAAAAAAATAACAGAACACTAAACACTAGGGACGGTTAATATTAGTTGAGTGATTGATGAAGTAAAATATTTTTATGTTTAATTTGAATAACTCATGCCCTAAAGAGTAGAAACAAGCATGCTGTTGGGTTTTTGGGCTCCCTTCCTATATAGAGAAAAAGCCCAAATACTAGTATCCAATCCCATGAATAGTTGAAGTGGCTGAGGTGAGTTAGGGTTGAGTGAGAGAGAGGTCATTTTGCAAGAGAACACCAAACACTAGAGAGAAGAGAAGAGAGAAAGTTATTTTCGCACAAACACAAAGCTGTCTTTGTAAATTAGTTACTTCAGATTCGTTAACCGTTGGATCGAGCTCAAATCTGGACAGTGTGTTCTACAGATCTGGTTCTTTGATTTCACCATTCGGATCTTCAATTCGACATTTGTAGCTAGAGATATTGGCCACGCATAGTAGCTCTATTTTTGTGGTATTTTCATCTTCTTGTTCTTGTTTTATAAGCTTTGAAGCTTGGGTTGTTTGGCTTGTTGTATGCACGTTTTGTGCAGTAATTTGTGACTCTCTTGTACCCTATTTTTCATCATAGTGAAGCTATATCCTGGTCTTGGAGACTCGTGATTTTTACTTCTCTCATTGAGGAGGTTTTTCTCGTTAAAAATCTTGGTGTGTTAGCTTGTTTCTATTTCTTGGTTTATGTGATTTTTCCGCTACTATTGGGTATTATTGTGCTGGTGTTAATACTTGTGGTGAGTGGATATTGTTGCTTCTCTAATTCTTGCAAGTAGGGAATTATGTTTTATTCATATCAGTTGGTATCAGAGCTCAGTTTTGGATATTTGGTTATAACTTGTTTGAAAGATGGAGGCAAATAATTCTACTAGAATGATAAGTTTGAATGGCACTAATTACCATCTATGGAAGGTCAAATGAAAGATTTGTTGTTTGACAAAAATCAAAATCTAAAACAGATGAAGAATGGGAGTTTGAACCACATGCTATATTAGAATATATTCTAGTTTACTTTTTAAAAAGTAGACGTCATCCTATTTTACTATAATATTATTTGTAGTGTAGAATGTGATACCTTTTCCTGCACCACTCTTTTTGAGTAGATAGATGCTAGTGCAGGCACGACAGTGACTGCTATCTGAAATCTAAATAAGAGTACGGTTAATATGTCTAAAAGTAAGAACTTCACATAGTCAATTTGATTGAGGTCAAGATGAATAATTATTTAAGATAAGAATATATTCTAATATAGCATGGAATTTGTAATAAAAATATATTATTAATTACCGCAAGGAAAATACCGAGAATACCAAATACGCAGTGGGCCAAAATCTGAATGACGGTAGAAGCCGGATGAGTATCGAATAAATCATGGATATGGAGCCGCTCATCCTTAGCAAGCTTGCTAAGGCAAACTGTCATGGTTAAGCCACCAGCCAAAATAAAATTTCTAATTCCCCAAAGGTTTTGGCGCCACCAACTGTGCGTCCAATGGGCTCTACAGCCAAGGACGTAACACCCATAACCATCCAAGTTATTATAAGACCCCGAGCTCCAAATCCGCGGGCTGTGATTAATAATGTATGAACCCCAGGCTGTAGAGGGGGCCCATCGTACACATCCCTTAGCATCCAATAAGAGATATACCAAAAAAATCCGTGCCAAGCCAACCAGCTCAATGCCTCAATTGCTATCACCCATAACATGGGCTTTTTAAGGCCCTTTATGGCTCCTATAATTTCCCATAAGCATGTAACCACCGGGTATCAATCATCCTCCTCTTCCCCCTCATGTGTCTCCTCCTCAAGTAATGTCGGCCTATCCCGGATGAAGTATAAAACCATAGTTTTCAAAGGAAGTAGAAGGAAGATCGCTGAGAATAATACGCTTTTCACCCATATGCAGTAGTCGTCAGAGTGCCATGCTTTTGTCGCCGGAAATGGGAACGTATGCACGAACACAGAGAAGAAACCCATCAGGTTTCCCACTGCCATGAAGAATGTGGAGAACGTGTTTGTCATTGTGATCTTCCGTTCGTCGCGGCTAGCAAGGTCAACAAGAAAGGCTTGGCAGGAGGTCTTAGTCAACACGATCGAGGCATCCAACATCCAGAACCTGATCGTAAAATTGACTATGGCGCGTGGCAGAATTTTCTTGGAGAGGTCGTCGCCAAAGGCATAGCCGATGTCTGCAGCGAAGCCTATCGCCAAAAGAGCTATGGTGATGGAGATGGCACTTGCAATGATAAAAAGACGGTGGCGCCTGCATCAAATTCTATAGTAGGTAATGGCTGGTTGGAGAACAAAGCTGCAAAAGGGTCCGCCAATCCAAACGAAAGAAATCTATCTGTCCGGCACTCCGAGAATGTGGTAAATGGGTGGTAGCCAAAATATCTGTATAACTGAAATAAAGTAGAGTCCAATGGAGATGGAGGCTACTGTAAATAGCTTCCGAATTGAGCATGGCTGTGCCGGTGGTGTCCCAGATTCCAGCTGCACTGGTGAACTACTCATGACTCAGTAGTATTTTTTGCTAAACACGCAAGAGAAAGGGATAATATCCAGATTTTTTTACGAGTGCATTATGAGTTTTTAAGCTTGTTTCTTTTTCTATTTATAGTATTGGGTTTGGGCGGTTAGATTATTCTATTCTATGGGTGTGGTCCCAAACGGTTAGATTATTAGCTTAACAGAATTGTGTCATGTAATGAATTTAACGGCCTAAGCACGCTGTAATTATGAATAATGTTCATAGCACAGAATGAATTTTGATCTTATATATTTATTCCTGTGTTCAATTTTATTATATTATGTTTAGCAACTCGTGGTTTTGTCGGGGTGAGAGAAAAAAAACAGTACCAGATGCAATACAAATAGTAACATATTGAATTATTGATGCAATTACATACATAAAAAAAGAAATAAAAAAACAACAGAACACTAAACACTAGGGACGGTTAATATTAGTTGAGTGATTGATGGAGTAAAATATTTTTATGTTTAATTTGAATAATTCATGCCCTAAAGAGTAGAGACAAGCATGCTGTTGGGTTTTTAGGCTCCCTTCCTATATAGAGAAAAAGCCCAAATGCTAGTATCCAAGCCCATAAATAGTTGAAGTGGCTGAGGTGAGTTAGGGTTGAGTGAAAGAGAGGTCATTTTGCAAGAGAACACCAAACACTAGAGAGAAGAGAAGAGAGAAAGTTATTTTCGCACATACACAAAGCTGTCTCTGTAAATTGGTCACTGGAGATTCGTTATCCATTGGATCGAGCTCAAATTTGGACAGAGTGTTTTACACATCTAGTGCTTTAATTTCACCGTTCGGATCATCAATTCGACATTTGTAGCAGGAGATATTGGCCACGTACAGTAGCTCTATTTTTGTGGTATTTTCATATTCTTGTTCTTGTTTTGCAAGCTTTGAATCTTGGGTTGTTTGGCTTGTTGTATGCACGTTTTGTGTAGTAATTTGTGACTCTCTTGTACCCTATTTTTCATCATAGTGAAGCTATATCCTGGTGTTGGTGACTCGTGGTTTTTACTTCTCTCATTGAGGAGGTTTTCCACATTAAAAATCTTGGTGTGTTAGCTTGTTCCTATTTCCTGGTTTATGTGATTTTTCCGCTGCTATTGGGTATTATTGTGCTGGTGTTAATACTTGTGGTGAGTAGATATTGTTGCTCCTCTAAGTCTTGCAAGTAGGAAATTGTGTTTTATTCCTATCAATTGGTAGCAGAGCTCAGTTTTGGGTATTTGGTTATAACTTGCTCGAAAGATGAAGGCAAATAATTCTACTAGAATGATAAGTTTGAATGGTACTAATTACCATCAATGGAAGGGAAAAATGAAAGATTTGTTATTTGTCAAAAATCTACATTTACCCGTATTCTCTACTCAAAAGCCAGAATCTAAAACAGATGAAGAATAGGAGTTTAAACCCCATGCTATATTAGAATATATTCTAGTATACTTTTTTAAAAAGTGGACGACATCCTATTTTACTATAATATTATTTGTAGTGTAGAATGTGATACATTTTCCTGCACCACACTCGTTTGAGTCGATGGATGCTAGTACAGGCGCGACAGTAACTGCTATCTAAAATCCAAATAAGAGTACGGTTAAAATGTCTTAAAGTAAGAACTTCACATGGTCAATTTGTTGAGGTCAAGATGAATAATAATTTAAGATAAGAATATATTCTAATATAGCATGCAATTTGTAATAAAAATATATTATTAATTATCGCAAGGGAAATGCCGAGAACGTCAAATACGCAGTGGGCCAAAATCTGAATGACGGTGGAAGCCGGATGAGTATCGAATAAATCATGGATATGGAGCCACTCATCCTTAGCTAGCTTGCTAAGGCAAACTGTCATGGTTAAGCCACCAACCAAAATAAAATTTCTAATTCCCCAAAGGTTTTTGGTGCCACCAACTGCGCGTCCAATGGGCTCTACAGCCAAGGATGTAACACCCATAACCATCCAAGTTATTATAAGATCCCGAGCTCCAAATCTGCGGGCTGTGATTAATAATGTATGAACCCCAGGCTGCAGAGGGGGCCCATCGTACACATCCCTTAGCATCCAATCAGAGATATACCAAAAAAATCCGTACTAGGCTAACCAGCTCAATGCCTCAATCACTATCACCCATAACATGGGCTTTTTAAGGCCCTTTATGGCTCCTATAATTTCTCGGAAGCATGTAACCACCGGGTATCAATCATCCTCCTCTTCCTCCACACGTGTCTCCTCCTCAAGTAATGCCGGCTTATCCCGGATGAAATATAGAACCACAGTTTTCAAGAAAAGTAGAAGGAGGATTGGTGAGATTAATACGCTTTTCAACCATATGCAATTGTCGTCAGAGTGGCATGTTTTTGTCGCCGAAAATGGGAACGTATGCACGAACGCAGAGAAGAAACCCATCAGGTTTCCCACTGCCATGAAAAATGTGGAGAACGTGTTTGTTAGTGTGATCTTTCATTCGTCGCAGCTAGCAAGGTCAATAAGGAAGGCTTGGCAGGAGGCCTTGGTCAACACGATCGAGGCGTCGAAGATCCAGAACCCGATCGTAAAAATGACTATGGCGCGTGGCAGAATTTTCTTGGAGAGGTCGTCGCCAAAGACATAACCGATGTCTGCGGCGAAGCCTATCGCCAAAAGAGCTATGGTGATGGAGATGACACCGGCAATGATAAAAAGACGGTGGAATATATAAGTTTAGCTGGAATAAATTGCATCACATCAATTTACTACATAAGGCTGAAGATCACATTACTGGAATTTTTCCAAACTAGGGTGGGTGATAGCATGCATCAAGCTTTTAATTTAATTGTTTAATTTTGATTATTTTTCTTTTTCTATTTACAGTATTGGGTTTGGGCGATTTAGATTATTCTATTCTGTGGGTGTGGTCCCAAACGGTTAGATTATTAGATTAACAGAATTGTGTCATGTAATGAATTTAACGGCCTAAGCACGCTGTAATTATGAATAAGGTTCATAGCACAGAATGAATTTTGATCTTATATATTTATGCCTGCGTTCAATTTTATTATATTATGTTTAGCCAACTCGTGATTTTGTCGGGGTGAGAGAAAAAAACAGTATTAGATGCAATACAAATAGTAACATATTAAATTATTAATGCAGGTACATACATAAAAAAAGAAATAAAAAAACAACAGAACACTAAACACTAGGGATGGTTAATATTAGTTGAGTGATTGATGAAGTAAAATATTTTTATGTTTAATTTGAATAATTCATGCCCTAAAGAGTAGAGATAAGCATGCTGTTGGGTTTTTGGGCTCCCTTCCTATGTGGAGAAAAAGCCCAAATGCTAGTATCCAAACCCATGAATAGTTGAAGTGGCTGAGGTGAGTTAGGGTTGAGTGAGAGAGAGGTCGTTTTGCAAGAGAACACCGAACACTAGAGAGAAGAGAAGAGAGAAAGTTATTTTCGCAGATATACAAAGCTGCCTCTGTAAATCGGTCACTGCAGATTCGTTAACCGTTGGATTGAGCTCAAATTTGGACACTGTATTCTACACGTATAGTTCTTTGATTTCACCGTTCGGTTCATAAATTTGACATCTGTCGCGGGAGATATTAGCCACGCATAGTAGCTCTATTTTTGTGGTATTTTCATCTTCTTGTTCTTGTTTTGTAAGCTTTGAAGCTTGAGTTGTTTGGCTTGTTGTATGCACGTTTTGTGCAGTAATTTGTGACTCTCTTGTACCATATTTTTCATCATAGTGTAGCTATATCCTGGTCTTGGTGACTCATGATTTTTACTTCTCTCATTGAGGAGGTTTTCCACGTTAAAAATCTTGGTGTGTTAGCTTGTTTTTATTTCCTGGTTTATGTGATTTTTCCGCTGCTATTGGGTATTATTGTGCTGGTGTTAATACTTGTGGTGAGTGGATATTGTTGCTTCTCTAATTCTTGCAGGTGGGGAATGTGTTTTATTCCTATTAATTGGTATCAGAGCTCAGTTTTGGGTATTTGGTTATAACTTGCTTGGAAGACGGAGGCAAATAATTCTATTAGAATGATAAGTTTGAATGGCACTAATTACCATCTATGGAAGGGCAAAATAAAAGATTTGTTGTTTGTCAAAATTCTACATTTACCCGTATTCTCTACACAAAAACCAGAATCTAAAACAGATGAAGATGGGAGTTTGAACCCCATGATATATTAGAATATATTCTAGTTTACTTTTTTAAAAAGTGGACGTCATCCTATTTTACGATAATATTATTTGTAGTGTAGAATGTGATACCTTTTTCTGCACCACTCTCGTTTGAGTCGATGGATGCTAGTGTAGGTGCGACAGTGACTGCTATCTGAAATTCAAATAAGAGTTCGGTTAATATGTCTAAAAGTAAGAACTTCACATGGTCAATTTGATTGAGGTCAAGATGAATAATTATTTAAGATAAGAATATATTCTAATATAGCATGCAATTTGTAATAAAAATATATTATTAATTATCACAAGAAAAATGCCGAGAACGCCAAACACGCAGTGGGCCAAAATCTGAATGACGGTGGAAGCCGGATGAGTATCGAATAAATCATGGATATGGAGCCGCTCATCCTTAGCTAGCTTGCTAAGGCAAACTGTCATGGTTAAGCCACCAGCCAAAATAAAAGTTTCAATTCCGCAAAGGTTTTTGGTGCCACCAACTGCGCGTCCAATGGGCTCTACAGCCATGGACGTAACACCCATAACCATCCAAGTTATTATAAGACCCCGAGCTCCAAATCCGCAGGCTGTGATTAATAATGTATGAACCCCAGGCTTCAGAGAGGGCCCATCGTACACATCCCTTAGCATCCAATTAGAGATATACCAAAAAAATCCGTACCAGGCCAACTAGCTCAATGCCTCGATCGCTATCACCCATAACCTGGGCTTTTGAAGGCACTTTATGGCTCCTATAATTTCCCGGAAGCATGTAACCACCGGGTATCAATCATCCTCCTCTTTCCCCTCACGTGTCTCCTCCTCAAGTAATGCCGACTTATCCCGGATGAAGTATAGAACCACAGTTTTTTAGAAAAGTAGAAGGAGGATCGCTGAGTATAATACACTTTTCACCCATATGCAGTAGTCGTGAAGGTGGCATGCTTTTGTCGCCGGGAATGGGAACGTATGCACGAATACACAGAAAAAACCCATCAGGTTTCCCACTGCCATGAAGAATGTGGAGAACGTGTTTGTCAGTGTGATCTTTCGTTCATCGCGGCTGACAAGGTCAATAAGGAAGGCTTGACAGGAGGCCTTGGTCAACACGATCGAGGCATCCAACATCCAGAACGCGATCGTAAAAATGACAATGGCGCGTGGCAGAATTTTCTTGGAGAAGTCGTCGCCAAAGGCATAGCCGATGTCTGCAGCGAAGCCTATCGCCAAAAGAGCTATGGTGATGGAGATGGCACCGGCAATGATAAAAATACGATGGCGCCTGCATCAGATTCTATAGTAGGTAATGGCTGGTCGGAGAACAAAGCTGCAAAAGGGGCCGCCAATCCAAATGAAAGAGATCTATTTGTCAGGTACTCCGAGAATGTGGTAAATGGGTGGTAGCCAAAACATCTGTATAGCCAAAATAAAGTAGAGTCCAATTGAGATGGAGGCTACTGTAAATAGCTTCCAAATTGAGCATGGCTGTGCCGGTGGTGACCCGGATTCCAGCTGCACTGGTGAGCTACTCATAACTATGTAGTATTTTTTGCTAAACACACAAGAGAAATGAATAATATCCAGATTTTTTTACGAGTGTATTATGAGTTATTAAACTTATTGCATCAGTTTAATATATAAGTTTAGCAGGAATAAATCGCATCACATCAATTTACTACATAAGTCTGAAGATCACATTACTGGAATTTTTCAAAACTAGGGTTGGTGATAGTATGCATCAAGCTTTCAATTTAATTATTTAATTTCGATTATTTTTCTTTTTCTATTTATAGTATTGGGTTTGGGCGGTTAGATAATTTTATTCTATGGGTGTGGTCCCAAACGGTTAGATTATTAGATGAACAGAATTGTGCCATGTAATGAATTTAACGGCCTAAGCACGCTGTAATTATGAATAAGGTTCATAGCACAGAATGAATTTTGATCTTATATATTTATGTCTGCGTTCAATTTTATTATATTATGTTTAGCCAACTCGTGATTTTGTCGTGGTGAGAGAAGAAAATAATATCAGATGCAATATAAATAGTAACATATTGAATTATTGATGCAGTTACATACATAAAAAAAAGAAATAAAAAGAAACAACAGAACACTAAACACTAGAGATGGTTAATATTAGTTGAGTGATTGATGAAGTAAAATATTTTTATGTTTAATTTGAATAATTCATGCCCTAAAGAGTAGAGATAAGCATGCTGTTGGGTTTTTGGGCTCCCTTCCTATGTGGAGAAAAATCCCAAATGCTAGTATCCAAACCCATGAATAGTTGAAGTGGCTGCAGTGAGTTAGGGTTGAGTGAGCGAGAGGTCATTTTTCAAGAGAACACCAAACACTACAGAGAAGAGAATAGAGAAAGTTATTTTCGCACAAACACAAAGTTGTCTCTGTAAATTGGTGATTGCAGATTCGTTAACTGTTGGATCGAGCTCAAATTTGGACAGTGTGTTCTACACATCTGGTTCTTTGATTTCACTATTCGGATCTTCAATTCGACATCTGTAGCTGGATATATTGGCCACGTACAGTTGCTCTATTTTTGTGGTATTTTCATCTTCTTGTTCTTGTTTTGTAAGCTTTAAAGCTTGGGTTATTTGGCTTGTTGTATGCACGTTTTGTGCAGTAATTTGTGACTCTCTTGTACCCCATTTTTCATCATAGTAAAGTTATATCCTGGTCTTGGTGACTCGTGGTTTTTACTTCTCTCATTGAGGAGGTTTTCCACGTTAAAAATCTTGGTGTGTTAGCTTGTTTCTATTGCCTGGTTTATGTGATTTTTCCGCTGCTATTGGGTATTATTGTGCTGGTGTTAATACTTGTGGTGAGTGGATATTGTTGCTCCTCTAATTCTTGCAAGTAAGGAATTGTGTTTTATTCCTATCAATTGGTATCAGAGCTCAGTTTTGGGTATTTGGTTATAACTTTCTTGAAAGATGGAGGCAAATAATTCTACTAGAATGATAAGTTTGAATGGAACTAATTACAATCTTTGGAAGGGCAAAATGAAAGATTTGTTGTTTGTCAAAAATCTACATTTATCCGCATTCTCTACACAAAAACCAGAATCTATAACAGATGAAGAATGGGAGTTTGAATCCCATGCTATATTAGAATATATTCTAGTTTACTTTTTTAAAAAGTGGATGTCATCCTATTTTACTATAATATTATTTGTAGTGTAGAATGGGATACATTTTCCTGCACCACACTCGTTTGAGTAGATGGATGCTAGTGCAGGCGTGACAGTGACTGCTATCTAAAATCCAAATAAGAGTACGGTTAATATGTCTAAATGCAAGAACTTCACATGGTCAATTTGATTGAGGTCAAAATGAATAATTATTTAAGATAAGAATATATTTTAATATAGCATGCAATTTGTAATAAAAATATATTATTAATTACCGCAAGGAAAATTCCGAGAACGCCAAACACGCATTGAGCCAAAATCTGAATGACGGTGGAAGCCGGATGAGTATCAAATAAATCATGGATATGGAGCCGCTCATCCTTAACTAACTTGCTAAGGCAAATTGTCATGGTTAAGCCACCAGCCAAAATAAAATTTCCAATTCCCTAAAGGTTTTTGGCGCCACCAACTACACGTCCAATGGGCTCTACAGCCAAGGACGTAACACCCATAACCATTCAAGTTATTATAAGACCTCGAGCTCCAAATCCGCCGGCTGTGATTAATAATGTATGAATCACAGGCTGCAGAGGAGACCCATCGTACACATCTCTTAGCATCCAATCAGAGATATATCAAAAAAATCTGTACCAGGCCAACCAGCTCAATGCCTCAATCGCTATCACCCAAAACATGGGCTTTTTAAGGCCCTTTATGGCTTCTATAATTTCCACCGGGTATCATTCATCCTCCTCTTTTCCCTCACGTATCTCATCCTCAAGTAATGCCGGCTTATCCCGGATGAAGTATAGAACCATAATTTTCAAGAAAAGTAGAAAAAGGATCGCTGGGAATAATACGCTTTTCACCCATATGCAGTAGTTGTTAGAGTGGCATGCTTTTGTCACCGGGAATGGGAACGTATGCACGAACGCAGAGAAGAAACTCATCAGGTTTCCCACTGCCATGAAGAATGTGGAGAACGTGTTTTCCTGTGTGATCTTCCGTTCGTCGCGGATGGCAAGGTCAATAAAGAAGGCTTGGCAGGAGGCCTTGGTCAACACGATTGAGGCATCAAACATCCAGAACCCGATCGTAAAAATGACTATGGCGCGTGGCAGAATTTTCTTGGAGAGGTCGTCGCCAAATGCATAGCCGATGTCTGCGGCGAAGCCTATCGTCAAAAGAGCTATGGTGATGGAGATGGCACCGGAAATGATAAAAATACGATGGCGCCTGCATCAGATTCTATAGTAGATAATGGCTGGTTGGAGAACAAAGCTGTAAAAGGGGCCGCCAATCTAAATGAAAGAGATCTATCTGTCTGGCACTCCGAGAATGTGGTAAATGGGTGGTAGCCAAAACATCTGTATAGCCGAAATAAAGTAGAGTCCAATGGAGATGGAGGCTACTGTAAATAGCTTCCAAATTGAGCATGGTTGTGCCGGTGGTGACCCAGATTCCAGCTGCACTGGTGAGCTACTCATGACTATGTAGTATTTTTTGCTAAACACACAAGAGAAAGGAATAATATCCAGATTTTTTTACGAGTGCATTATGAGTTATTAAGCTTGTTGCATCAGTTTAATATATAAGGTTAGTTGGAATAAATCGCATGACATCAATTTACTACATAAAGCTGAAGATCACATTACTGGAATTTTTCCAAACTAGGGTTGGTAATAGTATGCATCAAGCTTTCAATTTAATTGTTTAATTTCGATTATTTTTCTTTTTCTATTTATAGTATTGGGTTTGTGCAGTTAGATTATTCTATTCTATGGGTCTGGTCCTAAACGGTTTGATTATTAGATGAACAAAATTGTGTCATATAATGAATTTAACGGCCTATGCACGGTGTAATTATAAATAAGGTTCATAGCACAGAATGAATTTTGATCTTATATATTTATGCCTACATTCAATTTTATTATATTATGTTTATCCAACTCGTGATTTTGTCGGGGTGAGAGAAAAAAACAGTATCAGATGCAATACAAATAGTAACATATTGAATTATTGATGCAATTACATACATAAAAAAGAAATAAAAAAAACAATATAACACTAAACACTAGGGATGGTTAATATTAGTTGAGTGATTGATGAAGTAAAATATTTTTATGTTTAATTTGAATAATTCATGCCCTAAAGAGTAGAGACAAGCTTGCTGTTGGATTTTTGGGCTCCCTTCCTATGTGGAAAAAAAGGCCCAAATGCTAGTATCCAAGCCAATGAATATTTGAAGTGGATGAGGTGAGTTAGGGTTGAGTGAGAGAGAGGTCATTTTGCAAGAGAACACCAAACATTAGAGAGAAGAGAAGAGAGAAAGTTATTTTCGCACACACACAAAATTGTCTCTGTAAATTGGTCACTGCAGATTTGTTAACCGTTGGTTCGAGCTCAAAGTTCAACAGTATTTTCTACACATCTGGTTCTTTGATGTCACCGTTCGGATTTTCAATTTGACATCTGAAGCTGGAGATATTGGCAACGCACAGTAGCTCTATTTTTGTGATATTTTCATCTTCTTGTTCTTGTTTTGTAAGCTTTGAAGCTTAGGTTATTTGGCTTGTTGTATGCACGTTTTGTGCAGTAATTTGTGACTCTCTTGTACCCTATTTTTCATCATAGTGAAGCTATATCCTGGTCTTGGTGACTCATGATTTTTACTTCTCTCATTGAGGAGGTTTTCCACATTAAAAATCTTGGTATGTTAGCTTGTTTCTATTTCCTGGTTTATGTGATTTTTCTGCTGCTATTGGGTATTATTGTGCTGGTGTTAATACTTGTGGTGAGTGGATATTGTTGCTCCTCTAATTCTTGCAAGTAGGGAATTGTGTTTTATTCCTATCAATTGGTATCAAAGCTCAGTTTTGGGTATTTGGTTATAACTTTCTTGAAAGATGGAGGCGAATAATTCTACTAGAATGATAAGTTTGAATGGCACTAATTATCATCTATGGAAGGGCAAAATGAAAGATTTGTTGTTTGTCAAAAATCTACATTTACCCGTATTCTCTACACAAAAACTAGAATCTAAAATAGATGAAGAATGGGAGTTTGAACTCCATGCTATATTAGAATATATTCTAGTTTACTATTTTAAAAAGTGGACGTCATCCTATTTTACTATAATATTATTTGTAGTGTAGAATGTGATACCTTTTCCTGCACCACTCTCGTTTGAGTAGATGGATGCTAGTGCAGGCGCGACAGTGACTGCTATCTGAAATTCAAATAAGAGTTCGGTTAATATGTCTAAAAGTAAGAACTTCACATGGTCAATTTGATTGAGGTCAAGATGAATAATTATTTAAGATAAGAATATATTCTAATATAGCATGCAATTTGTAATAAAAATATATTATTAATTATCACAAGAAAAATGCCGAGAACGCCAAACACGCAGTGGGCCAAAATCTGAATGACGGTGGAAGCCGGATGAGTATCGAATAAATCATGGATATGGAGCCGCTCATCCTTAGCTAGCTTGCTAAGGCAAACTATCATGGTTAAGCCACCAGGCAAAATAAAATTTCCAATTCCCCAAAGATTTTTGGCGCCACCAACTGCGCGTCCAATGGGCTCTACAGCCAAGGACATAACACCCATAACCATCCAAGTTATTATATGACCCCGAGCTCCAAATCCGCGGGCTGTGATTAATAATGTATGAACCCCAAGCTGCAGAGGGGATCCATCGTACACATCCTTTAGCATCCAATCAGAGATATACAAAAAAAAATCCGTACTTGTGCTGACAAAAGTACCCATAAATTAAAGAAATTAACAATGTAACCATGGAAGATGGATTTCGTATGACAAAAGTATCCAAACCCTAATTTTTTTTTGTTGATTTTTTAATAAAATTTCCAAACTACCCCCACTCTCAACCTCAACTCACTTTTTCAACTTTCCATAACCCAACTTGTACCTTTAAAACCTTTGTTATGATCTCATGGAGTCCAAAACTACTTCTATAATAGACCAGGCCAAAATCAATGATAATGGTGGTGGTAGAGGACTTCGACCGATTCCTGGCAAATAAATTTAGTATGGTGAGCTCTTTCCCATTTTTTTCGCCAATCTTTTCACACAAAGAAAGCCCTCAAATTAAGAAAAAAAAGGAGAAAACAACTTAAACGATTAAAGACTGTTCTTTTATGATTCTTTCTCTGATTCTTCATCGGTATTGATTGATTCTTTTGTTAATCTTGGCGCTGCAATCCTCTATTGCGTTACTATTCAAAATTTCCACCATAAATGGTTCATTTCGTCTGTTGTAGGAGTAGTTTTGGACTCCATGGCAAGGGTTTTAAAGGTGCATGTTGAGTTATGGAAAGTTAAAAAAGTGAATTGAGGTTGAGGGTAGGGATAGTTTGGTAATTTTATTAAAAAATCAACAAAAAATTAGGGTTTGGATACTTTTGTCATATGGAACTCATCTTCCATGGGTACATCATTAATTTCCTTAGTTTATGGGTACTTTTATCAGCGTTCGTAAACTTCATTGGTACTTTTGGTAGTTTTTCCTTTTTTTTAAATGAAATGCTGCATGACACTGTTTTACACAAAACTGAGTATTAATATGAACTCAATATTGGATTAATCATCTAGGTACATTGAAAGCTTCACTAAATTTTAGATGTTCAAATAACAGTACTCTTCACTAAATTTTAGATGTTCAAATAACAGTACTCTCAATTTTCGATGAGGAACCAACCATATCCACAAACTTTGGCAGAACTGTTGTTATCCCATCCACAACAGTTTCGCGTATCATCGCTGACAGTGCCTTGACAACATCCTTTCCAAGTTTTAAGATGCCATAAAATAAGACGCGCATTACTAAATAATAATGTAACAACACACAAAATCTAGACATCATAAAAGATAACTACACACATGTTTAAAAAACTTGCTAAAAAAGCAGTTACCTTCTCATCCAAAGCAGAAAAGTGCATGTTCGATTCTCCCTTAAAAGTTACAGAGACTGCCGGTGTTTGCTAGTCAAACCAAATAAATTTTACTATTGATATTAGAATAAAAGAAAAATAGAAAATAAAAATATATTACAAAATATTGATAATTATATTTTTTATTTAACAAAAGCAAGTATGATTACCTTACTCATCCTCTTTGCTCCTCCAGTTTACTGTGCCTGAAAACAAAGAGTACTTAGTTTTAAAACATCATGTAAAACACTGTTATTTATAGCGATAATCAACAAAAATGATACAGAAATCTAATTTTATTATAAACTTTTCCTAATAAATAATAACAATATTCTAATTTCAAATCTGATATTCAAAATCAAATTCAATCTAGTAATTTTTTATAAAAATATCCTCCAAATAATGAAGTTAATCCAATTTACGATCTCATATTCTAATTAAAGATCTTATATTGAAATTCTAATTTACCCATTTGTTATGAGAGTGACCTGCTTCCACAAATCTCCACCGTTGCTACGAGAAATCACAAACCACTACTCAGGAATGGTAAAAAGAAGGGACGAAGGGATGTGGGGAGGCATTGGGGATGCGAGACCTGCAGAAGAGAATAGAAGATTGTCGCGATGTGGGGAGGCAATAGGAATGTGAGACCGGAGAAGAGAAAACAGCAACGGTGATGGTCAAGTAGAGTGAGGATTTAGAAATCTGAGAAGTGGATGGAAGGGCCGAAGGGGAAGAAAAAGAGAAAAATGTGGAAGCAAAAATGAAGAAATGAAAGAGCGTAGAAGAAAAACAAAGAGTGTAGTAGGGTTTCATAATTTTATAAATAACTAATGCATTTTTTTATTTATACATTTATTTTAAAATTAAATTAAGACAACTCTATTATAATTTAAAATTAAATGTTAATAAATAAATATAATAATAATAGAATGAAAATAGTAGAATATTTAATACTTATATTTTTAAATAAATCAAATTATATAGTTAATATTAAATAAATTAAATTAAATATTCTTGTCTTATTTATCAATTATACTATCAATTCATATATTAATATTAAATAATTAATATTATATTAAATTATTTGATATTTGGATATCTAAATAAATTAATTATTGGATATGATATTTTTTTATTTTCTTTCTAATTTTGTAACTTTAATATGGGTACAAGATAGATAAATCCTTATATTATTCGGAGAAAAATAATATTCTAATTTATTATTAATTATACTAAATATAAATTATACTATAATTATACAAATAACTTAGTCTTCATTTATTAGGTGTGTGAATATGTAAACCTACAGATCAGATCTGCATATACATATAATCGATTTAGATAATCAAACATAGTAATTAATATTTTTTTAATTATAATTTAAAGTTAAATACTAATGAATAAATATAACGAATACATACAAATGAATAAAGTATTTTTTATTCAAAATTTACATCTAAATTATATATTTTTATTTATTATTTTTAGAAAATTATGAAGAACTCAATTCAATTATAGCATACTAATTCTGTCTGACATTGTAAAATCCTATAATCAAATCAACTTAAAATTATGTATAAATTCTTACAAAAAAATTGGCAACATTAACTTTAAATATGTATAAATAATTATAATAACAAAGAAATAATAATAATAATAATAATAATAATAATAATAATAATAATAATAATAATAATAATAATAAGTGGACTATAGTTTACATATATACTCGAAATTTTAAAAAATTATTTTTTATAAATATTATAAAAATTATTCTCACTTAATAATTTTTATATTAAAGATCTTTTTTGATAATTAAATATTTTTGATAGTCTTTTATCGTAATTTTTTAAATTCAATCTTACACAATTTTTAATCCAGTGATACAAATGGACAAAAACTCTAACTCCAGTCATACAGTAGAGAAATAAAAATCTTGAATAGTTATACTTGAAACATATATTGATGTCATTAAGATATAATGTAGAGAATGCTAACAAGTAAAAATCATAATTATAAAAATCAAACCCAAACCTATTACCTTTTTTTAAAAAGAATATAATATTATAACTATTAATAAAATCTCATATTTTTAATTATCATTTTTATTTTTATTTTTTATATATATTAATTTTTTTGTAAAAAATTTATATTTTTAGGTTATTTTTTATTTATTTCTTTCCTTTAAACCTGTTTTTTTCTATTTTTCTATCATATTCAAGAGACAAATATATTTTTAAAGTATTGATAAAATGATCTCTCTAAATTGGTATCCATCCTAGACCAATAAAAAATTTATCGCATCCTACAACCACACCGATCCTTTTAGAGTGTGGATCTTATCAGATGCGATGACAGTGCGAATAAGATAATATTCACCATTGTTTTCGTCAGCGCTTATGTTAAATAGCGTTTGGAAGAGCGACAGAGACTGAGAGACTGAGATTGAGAGGCAGAGACTGAAAGACCGAGATTGAAATAAATCTCAGTATTGTATTTGGTGTAAAGTGGAAGACATAGACTATATAAAATAAGAATAAATCTTTAATTTAATTTGTACATAAAGTAAACTTAAAATTAATTAATTGAAATGATGATATTTTAGGTGTAAAATGTTATTAAAGTTTCAGTCTTCGTCCCACCAAATTTCAGTCTCCTGTCCCCACTTTTTGGAGGTACTTCTAAAATTTTGGGAACAGATACTAAAATTTTAGTACTAGTTTCTGAACTAACAAACATGATACCGAGTCTCAGTCTCCCAGTCTTCGTCCTAGATACTAATTTTTTTGTTTTCTCTTTTTCTTACTTTGGCTATCTTTTATGTCATACAAAATATTTTAATTTTTTTTCAGTACCATATTAAATTCACATTAATATATAAGTTCAAATTAAAGTTCAAAATCTGCCATCAACATTATCACTTTAACTTATCAAACTGTTAACGAAGTAAGTTCGAGTTGGTTATCGTTCTTCCTTGACTCAGTTATAAATCTATAAACAAATCAAATTCATGATGTCACTATATTAATACAACAATAGTTTATCTTATTTTATTTTAATACTTGATTAAATTCACATTAATTGCTATTATTTTATTTTAAACTTGATCTTCAATAAATTTATTTTCATTAGCTATTGTTACAAAAATAATTCTAATGAATATACTCTAATTAAGTGAATTAAGTTATTAAACATAATATTTAGATTGAATTTTGAGAATAGAATAATATTTTAAATTTTATTCATGCTTCAAAATCTCGTGATTAATATAATTTACATAGTTATACCGATATTTTGTTTTCTAATGTATTAGATATGATATGATTTTATTCTTAGATCTTCATTATTGCATTAATCAATAATTTTTTTAAAATCTTAAAAAATTTTATACTTAAATGAAAATAAAAACATTCTTGTGATTTTTAGCTTATAATGATGGCTGCATATCAAATGTAATTGAATGTAATAATTATTTGGTTTCTCTCTCTGACTAACCCATGGTCATATTATTTTCGAAAGCAGTGCATTCAATCTAGTAGTAAGTTGATTTTCATGTCTTATACCATAAACTTATTTATTTTTTGACTGGTTACAAACTGATTTGGAAGAGGAAAAGGCACATGAAATTGCCAAATTACAGGATGCTTTGCATGCAATGCAAATACAGGTAGATGATGCAAATGCCAGAGCAGTTAAAGAGCGTGAGACAGCACAGAAAGCCATTGAAAAAGCACCACCAGTTATTAAGGAGACTCCTATTCTAGTTTAAGACTCGGCAAAGATTAAAGAAGCACCACCAGGTTCTTTCTCTTTTTCTCCTATTAAACTTGCAGCCCCAAATCGAAAGTCATTAGAACTAGACCAGATGTTGAGGTGAGCTTCACTTGTAAATTTGTTACTTGAGATAAAGAATACATTGTATATAGATTATGTTGTCACAATTTTTTTATTTTTGTCAGGATTTGATACTTGGAAAACAAATGAGAAATAAAAAAATATAAGGAGGCAGAGAAGCCTGAGGTAGAGGATCAATTTATGACTCCACTGTTTGAATCAATGGACACAATAATGATGAATGGCTTCTGTACAGATGAAGTTCCAATTTTAGAACCTAATTAAGTAACCTTATTGTATATTTTGATTTAATTAGAGGACAATAGTTGAAGTATCAATACACTTTATTGATGTATGGTTGTTACTTGTTATTATAATTGATGTATCAACACTTTGTTTATAGTACTTTTCTTTTAGTTTGATAATACGATGAATTTGTTTATTTTTTGAAATATTATAAATATTCGAACACAAATTAGATAAAAATTTGCATTAAATTTATATTTATTTTGTATGAAAATAAGTTTATTTTGTAATTGGAAAAATCTAAAAAAAATTCTATTTTACCTTACTGTCGAATTTACAGACGGATTTTCTGTCTGTATCCAGAGTGTGAAATGATTTTCTAAGGTTCAAATTACAGACGGAAAATCTGTCGCAAAATCTGTTGCTAATTACCGACGAAAAATCTGTCGAAAAATACGTCTATAATTACAAACAAAAAATCCGTCGGAAATCCGTCTATAATTACCGACAGAAAATCCGCTAGAAAATTCGTCTGTAATTACCGACGAAAAATCTGTCTGTAATTACTGACGAAAAATCTATTGGAAAGTTCGACGTTTTAGGAAAATGGATGGAGAATTTATCGAGGAAAAATTCGTCGGTAATTGGTAAAAATCCATCGGTAATTTTTCGATGGAAAAAAATTCGTCGGTAAATAATTTCCAACGAGGCTTTGACAAAATCCGTCGGTAATTTCGTCGATAACCAAAAATTCGTCTGTAATAAAGACTAAATCTGTTTGTAAATCTGTCTGTATTAATTCATTTTCTAGTTGCGTAAGTATTTGGTGTTGCTGTTCATTTTGCATAGATCCAAGAAAGAGACTTTTTCTTTTGTGAAAGACAAAGTGGCAAAAAAATTTTTTACATTGGAAAAGGACTTTCATATCAACAAAAGGCAAGGAAGTATTGCTTAAAGTAGTTGGAATAGTTATTTCGGTGTACACAATAAGCTGTTTCAGGTTGCTGGATAGTTTGATTGATGAGATTCACTGCATATGATGCAGTTTTAGTGGGATCAAAGACAAAATAAAAAGATAATGCACTAGCTAGGACACTATGAGCAGAGAAAAGACTAGTGAAAAAGATTGGAATTTAAGGACCTAAAGGCTTATAATATAATAATGTTAGCTAAGTAAGGATGGAGACTACTAACAAAACATCACTCATTTTTTATAAGGTTTTTAAAAATAAATATTTCAGACTCTCATCTTTCTTAGATGCGAAGCTTGGGACAAGACCCTCCTAGACCTGGCATAGCCTATTAGAAGGGAGAAAAATTATAAAAAAAAGAGCAATATAGAACATCACAGTAGAAGAAAAAATATGAACTCGGAAAGACCCATGATTTAGTAATCAGCCACCATTCAGATTAATAGATCCAGAATTTAGAAATGAGAACATTATCTAAATTAGGCAACTCTTTTATAACAAATTCAGTCATGAGATCGCACAAATCACCAACTCCCAATAAAATAAGAAGAGGATTCAATCCACTAGATTCTTACAAATTCAGGGGAGTATTCTATTAGGTTAGGGTATAAAATAGCCTATTAGTTCTTTCATCCACCAATTGATAGGGCTTCACTTCTAGTATGGAAACAAAGCTCTCTAGAATGGAGTATGAGACCTAAAATGCCAGCCTAAGATCAAAATTTTCATATGAAAAATTATCCATGAAAGGATGCTAGCATTGACCATGATTAAAAGCCGCATGACACAAGTCAATAAAATATGCCCAAGATACTCGAGCTTGCTGGAGAACCTCTTATGCTGTTGTTTTCTCTTCAGAAGCCATGCCATGTGGAACATTGCACCAGTAGCTAGTGCAATCGCCAAAAACTCCACTCTATCAATATGTGACTAGTGGTCATAATCTATGGAAACCTTGAAGAAATAATCAGATTTCAGCAAAAGGAGTACCCAATTTATTTACCTTTTATGGCAATCGTGGTTAGATGGAAATGTCTTTGTCTTCGAATAGCTAAAAAGATGATATGAAAACTCACTCTCAAATGCTGCGAATGACAGAGGAATTCATGCGGCACTGTCCAATGATTCAGCGAGCACCATAATCCCCTTTTTCTACTTTACTCTTCATTTCTCTTGAGACATTTACTTTACAGTTTGTTTATTTGAAATACCCTATTTTAGGAATAGATTCTCTTAATTTTTTTTTCAATTGAGAGAATAAAACGTAATTTTAACTCTTCAATATTTTTTCTTTTACGTTTTCTCTTTATCTCACCAATAAAATATATGGTGAGAGTTCACATTTTACTCCCTTTTAAATAAGAAAAAAATTGAGAGGATCCAATCCCTCTCATTTTCTATCAGCAAGCTCATTTTCTTTTAGCAATAAAATGAAATTAATTTTGGTAAAAAAAATTAAAAATATTAGAATGTTACACAGCTCGTTGTTACCATTTTTTTTTTTTTGTACATTTTGTTTTTCACCCTTTAATTCTTTACTTGACACTTGACAAAGATGTCTTGTCTAAATTTTATACAAACTATGTGCCTTTTATTTTAAGAAGACACCTTCTCAAAATTTGTCTTATTTGCTAATTTTCTCTATAATAATTCAGTTATCATACTTTTAAATTTAACATAATTTCAATTTTGAAAAAACACTATTCAAGTGGTTCAACGAACAAAATATATGATCGCCTATTACAAAGTCACAAAAGCTAAGTTTTAAATAACAAATTTTAACTACAAGGCAAATAGTGATAACACACAAATGAATAATCTCATTTACCGAACAAATCCAAAACTAGAATCATTATTAGCCGTTCATGTGTTTATGATCCACATTATCGAAAGACCACCAGTGACGTTCTCCACACAAGGTCTACAGTAAAATTACGAAGAATCTTGTTCAAATTTAAAATCCGTTGCTTCAACGGCTATTTGAGCACTCAAATTAAAAAGGTTGGAAAAACAAAAGCCACGTGCAGTTCTATCTCTCTGCAATTCTAATCTGAATTCTGATTGAGAATGCAAAGAGAGAGAGATCTTCAGTCATGGAGAATAATCTATGCCACCGCCAAATCCAAAGGTTTCAATTTCAAATTCAAGTTCGCAATCAACAATCTCACTAACCCTAATTTCACTCCCACTACTTGGACCCTCTCCTTTCTCCTCAAAATTCGAAAATTCACATTTAGAATCAACTCAAAACAACAACAACAACAACCACACGCTATTACTCTGCGGAGAAATGTGGGAAGATTCATTAGAGCCAAAATCGAGAAAATCCTTCACAAATTTCAGGTTCGGTTCAAGAAGAAGAACAGATCAACAATTGTTTCTGCGAACAGAGAAGAATCGCGTCGTCCATATCCGAAGGTGCGTAGATTACTTATCAATTCTCTCTAAATCTTACTATTTGATTTGATTACTTTAAAGTTTGTGAGCAATAATCTTTTAAAAAAGAGATATATAAAATTAAAGTGTGTTAAAAATTAAAATGATCAATTAAATTTTTTTATTAAAAATATAAAATTTAGATTTTCAATGGTCATATACATATACTACATATATATTTGGACCAACAAGTAAAAGGTCACATTATTAAAACAATTTAATTTTAATATATTATGAGTAATTTTATATTTGGATATAACAACACATAAATAAAAATAATTATCTTTTACGGTAATTTGTAATCTAAAAAATTGGATGTAATTCCTAAAATACTTCATATTATCTTCAAAGATGATTTCTAACGAAAATAAAAGAAAAAAAGGTCTCGGCTTTTATTTCTTCTCAATTTGAGTAGTCTTTCATGAGCAAATTAAGAACCCTCTAAAATTATGGGTAGTATAGTTAAAATAGATTAAATTTATGGATCCAACTTATTTGTCCATTTAAATAGGTGGATTTATTTCTAAAATTATATCCGTTTAAATTTTGAATTAAATGAATCAAATGGACTAATTCACAAGGTTAAATAAATAATTCGTTTATTTTTTTATAATTTTTTAAAAAAGAAACAGTTTAAACTGATATTTTTTTATCTTTTGATTCCATCCAAAAATTTGATCTATCAATTAAAACAAAATATTATTTATTTAAGGTTTTTGATTTAAAAATAAAATAGAAAAATAAAGATAAATTATAAATTATCCGAACCAAAAAATTATAACCCATAAATAAAATAAATAGACAATTAGACAGGCCAGATTTGTTATGTACCTACAAAATAAAGAATAGTGTGTTGAAAATATAAAGAACCGAAACAGCATTTAATTTGCGATTTTTTTTTATTTTTGTTTTTAGTTTTAGAATTTAATAAAAAAATAAAATAAGAGGTGAAATAAAAACCATAATGTTATTATTTTTATTTTTTATAAAATCTAAAAAAATAGAAAATATTAAAATAAAAATAACAAACATGATTTTTTTTTCAATAAAAAACTTTTTTTCTTTTGTTTTTCTTAACATGTATCCTAAAGTCCAAAAAAATCTCATTTAATCATTTTAACACTTCTTTTACACATTTTATACATGATTGTACCGTATAAATTACTAACACACTCAAAACCAAAAGATAGAAAGAAATGAAAATCTTAAACATAATTTTGATTGAAAATTGAAATTATTTTTATTTTTTTATTTAAAATCATTTCTAACATTAAATTTTATTTTAAAATTTTCGAATTTTTCAGATAAAAATACTTGTCTTCCCTTGCCTCCTCAACAACATTTTTTATTTTTCACCCTCTCTTTTCTCAGCACACTCTTAGTCTCTCACCTTTATCTCTATTATCATCATCTCTCTTGAATTATTGACATCTACACTGTTACTAGGGGTGGCAAACGGGCCTAAACCCATCAGATTGACCCGCATAACCTGCCAAAAAAATGGGTCGGACTAGAAAATTGAAACCACCAAAAAGAAAAATTCTGCCTAACCCGCACCTCTTAAACCGTGGACTTTGGCGGCGGGGTGGAGCAGTTTCTCCGCCGGACTTAATTTTTTTGGCAAGAGGATATTTTTACAATTTTTTAGCCAAAATCCAACTTCTTCTAACACAACTTATAAGAGAGTATGAAGATGAAAATTAAGTGTTTTGGATTATGTTTATGTTATTTTAGAGACAATATTTATAATTATGTTTTAAATGAAAACTTGATTTATAGTTATGTTTATTTTACAAAGATTTTAATGTTTATGAATATAAAAAATATAATTTTTTTATGCTTTAGAAATTATAAATTTATTAATATGATTGTGAAATTATATATATTATTTAGTAGTTAACAGTAAAAAAAAAAAGTTTTGGCGGATTTAACCTGCCAGCCCACAGTTAGGTGGGGCGGGATGGGATTCTAGAACCACCTCACTAGGCAGGACAAGATGGGCCAGCCTGCCAATGGGCGGGCTTCTGGCAGGGCGAACAAGTACGATTTTGGTTCTTAAGGTAGGGGTTGAAAATTTATTTCGTCTCTAACTTTTTTTGCTTACAAAATTATCCCTAAAGTTTAATTTAATTTTAAAATCGTCATTCCCTTCTTTCTCAAAATCAACCAGAAGCAGAACAAAAGTTGAAACTAAACCAGAACCCAACCACCACTACTATCATCATCATGGTCATCATCATCATCAGAAGAACAATGGATAATGAAATCATAAGAAGAAGCATAAGAACAACAACACCAATGGATAATAGAATTATAAGAAGAAACATCAGAAAATCATCATTATCATCATCAAAACTCAGAACTCACCACCATCACCCTCCACCCACTACCACTCCATCACCATCTGCATCACCCCATCCAGAACTGAGAAAATCATCATCATCATCATCATCGTCTCATCATCAAAACCTAGAACTCAGAACTCAAAACTCAGAACAACAAGAACCCAGAACTCAGAACTCAGAGAAATAACAAAATAAAATTCTTTCTCTTTCATTAACAAAAATCATATGCAATTACAATAATAAAAAATCTCCAAATTCATTTTCAAATGACGAGACGAGGTGCGACGACGAGGAGGAGGTGCAGCGAGACGAAGGCAAGGCGACGACATCGATGAGGACAAGGAGGAAAAGCAGAAACGGCTTGCAGCGTGCGACGTCTAACCTCGCGGTGAGATCCAGCGATGAGGATCGAACGACGAGGAGCAGGAGCGGTGGCAGCGAAGAGCAGCGGCGATGGCCTTTCCTCCTCTTCTTCTCTGAACCAAAACCTACCCCCCTTCCAGCATGATACCCGTTTTCTTTTTCACTTAACCCGTTTTTTTTATTAAGGGTATTTTTGGAATAAAACTTAAAAATTTAATAAAAAATGACGATTTTAAGATTAAGTTAAACTTTAAGGACAATTTTATAAATAAAAAAAATTAGAAAAAAATTTAAACCCCTGCCTTAGAGACTAAAATCATACTTATTCCTTTTTTATTTTAAAAAAAATTTACTACATTAAACATTGAAAGAAAAAATATATAATTTTATAAATATTTTAATAAATTTATAATTTTTAAGTTCATAAATACTAAAGTTTTTATAATTTTAAATTTTTAATAAACATAATTATTAACTAAATTTTTTGAAATAACATAATCAAATAAGCATTTAAAGTATCTAATCAAATATTGTCTAAATTTCTAATCAAACAAACGTCACATACAAAAATTAAGCAATAATTTAAAATAAAATGAACAAACATTTCAAATAAAAGCACAAAATTAACATTCTAAATTCAATTTTTAATATCTTGTATATCAATAATATCATTTAAACCAACTCATAAAAATACTATTTTTCTTTTGCAATATCTTTTTCTTTTAGATCTTTTTTTACAAAATAAAATAAACCATTGTATCAGAAAAATAATAAAAGATAATGAACAAATTTCAACAAATTAATATCTTGTAAATATTATTATGTCATAATTAGCAAATTCATATATCCATTTTTAAGTGTAAATCATAGTTTTAACATTTGTTGGCAATAAACTACTTATATATTTGTTCAAAATATGAGAATCAGTGCTAGGAGAGATTATGAAACAATGTTGCTTCATTCAAATATACATTGAGTTTAGTTCTTTCTATTTTTTACTTTAATTTTTTTATAACGTGATATTAAGTTCTTTGTGATGCAAATAATATAATATGAATCAAATGACAATAAAAAAATAAGAGTAGTTGTAAGGAAAAGAAATTATACCAACAATTTTGATAAGTCAAATAGGATCAATTCTTACCAAAGATGTTGCTTGAGAAATCATTTTTGAAGTTTGAGAGAAAAAAAAAAACACTTTTCAAAATTGTAAAAAAATTGTAGTCATAAAAATAAGAGAGTTTGTATAACTTACTTTTTCTATATTTCATCTTATCTTTAGCACTAATAGAATTAGTTTCATCAATGGAATTAATTTCACCACAGTAATAAACCAAAATATTGAGTTTAAATTTGGGGTCAAGAATTACTCCAAATACAAGAATAATACTATATTCATCCTAACATTTCTTAAATTTGAGTATAATTTGTTCTCTCATTTTTCTTTCATAGTTACTTAGACTATTAATCTAAATAAGTTGAATTTGTCAAACTTTTAAAATACAAGTTAGATGTTGAATAAGAAATTTTAGACATCAATTTAATATTTTATAAAATAATGATAAAAAATTATATATCTTTTCAGCTCTTTTCTACTCAATCGTTTCTAACTCCAACTTTTACTTTATACAACTCAAAAGCCTTTTTACATAAATAAAACTTGCAAGCATTGCAAAAATTGAATACGGCCTATTAAGAACACACAGACTCAATGCATTTGTATACTCAAGACCCTCAACATCTGAAAAACATTCCTTAAAGTTTACCATCATATTTTCAGATTTTCTCACATACAAAATATTATGCAAAGCATCACCTACTATTTTTAATCCATCTTAAACATTAAGATTTAAAATATGAATAGAACAAGAGCATAAGAAAAATTCACCATCACATAACAACGAATCATGTACATCCAATGTCTTTTTCAAATGATCAACACAAATGTTATTCGACTATGAATTATCCAAAGTAATGGATAAAACTTTTGTCAATTTTTCATTTATTAAAAAACATCAAAAATTTTAGAAGACAACTCAAATACAGTGGGAGGAGGAGGCATGTGGCAAAAATTCAGAGTTTTATTCTATAAATTCTAGTTCTCATTAATGAAGTGTGTAATCAAGCATATGAACCCCTCATTGTTTATAGATTTTTAAAGATCAGATGTTAAGCAAATCCTATTTAAAATAGAAACTAGATTTTTTTTTAAGCTTCGTCAGTTTACTTTTATGAAATTTTATGTGTGTCTTAATCGTATTTCTAATCTCCTGTTATTAACCATATTATATACCATAAGCAGCTTAATATTTCTAACAACTTTTGACACAATATTATAGTCTGACCAATATCTTCATACTTAATTTGACACAATTACAATATGTCGTTTTATAGATGTGCCATATAACTTACTTTTGGCTTTAAACATTTTCTTGCATCTTTTACACTCGGCAAGTTTTATTCCATCTTTATCTAGATCGGGTTTTTTGAAAAAGTTCGAGACATAAGATGTTACTGATCTGACGTTTTTGAACTATGTGTATTAACCATGACTTAAGACTTAAATTCAGAAAGTAACTCCACCAATGTTGTTCATGGTTTTTGACTCTATTTTTCTTAATATAAGTGCAATATGGCACATCTTTTATAAAAAGACATGTTGATAGTTGTATTTAAATTAAACATGAGGATATCAGATGACAATAGCGAATATGCAAAATAAAATAGACTTACTTAATATTGATTCAAAAGTTTTTAGGGATATATTTGTCACTTATGTAGTTGATGGGGACAATCCATTTAATATGTTGATAATAGGAGATTTTAAAATTAGGTGAAATATACAAATCCAAATTTACACCTTTCTAGTAGGCATACGATTAAGACAAACATATTAAAACTTTAGAAGAGAGAACACGTGAAGTTAAAAAAATTCTAGCTTCTATTTCAAATAAGATTTGCTTAACATATGATCTTTGAATATCTATTAACAATGAGAAGTTTATATACCTGACTACATATTTTATTGATGAGAAATATAAATTACAGAACAAAAATCTCATTTTTTGCCACATGCCTTTTTCTCACTAGATTTGAGTTGTCTTCTAAAGTTTTACGTTTTTTAATGAGTGAAAATTCAACAAAAAGATTTTTTTTATTATTTTGGATAATGTATCATCTAATAACATTTGTGTTGATCATTTAAAAAATATTTTGAATGTGTATAATTTCATTATGTGGTGGTGAATTCTTTTATATTAGTTGCTCTGCTTATATTTTGAATTTTATTGTTCAAGATGGATAAAAAATAGCAGGCAATGTTTAGCATAAGATTAGCAAAAGTGTTAAGTATGTGAAAAAAAAAATCTAAAGTAGGATGGTAAAATTTTTAGAATATTTTTCAGACATGTATACAAATGCATTGAGTTATATAAAGTGAAAAAAGGTTAAATTTAGAGATGATTGTCCTCAGACGAGTGAAAAAGAGTTTAAAAGATATGTAATTTCTTATTTTCATTTTATGAAACTACTGAATTGTTCAATTTGAAACTTCTTATCCAATATCTATCAAATTTGTTACAAGTTTGACAAATTCAACTTGTTTTGATGAATAGTCTGAGTAATGATATGAGGTTATAACGAAGATGAGAGAACATATGATGCTTAAGTTTGAGAATATAACGAAGATGAGAGAATAAATGATGTTCAAGTTTAACAAATATCAAGATGAATAAAGTGTTGTTCTTGCATTTGAAGTAATTATCTATTCCAAATTTCTACTCGATACTCATTGTTATGGTGAAATACTGAAATTGATTCTATTAGTGCTAAAAGACAATGTAAAATTTGTGAAAAGTAAATTATATAAATTCTTTAATTTTTACAATGGTAATTCATTTCTCTACTATTATGGAAAGTGCTTCTTCTCAAACATCAAGTTTGATTTCTCAAGCGACATTTTTCTGCAAGCATTGCTCTTATTCGACGGATTAAAGCATTATTCTTGTGTCATTCGATTCATGTTATATTGTTTGTATTACAAAAGATTTGATGTCACATAATCAAGAAGCTAATGTTAATAGTGAAAAGAACTAACTTAATGTGTATTTGAGCGAAGCAATATTATTTTGCATTGAAAAAAAAGACAGCAATCACGTTTTCCAACACTATCACTTTTGGCACAAAACTTATTGCGTATTTCTATTACCACTGTGACTTCAAAATTTGCCTTTTGCATTGTTCCCATATTTGAACAAATACAGGAATGTTTATTGCCAGAGAAGGTAAAAATTGTGATTTGTACTCAAAATTGGTTACGTGAATTTACTGATTATAGTAGAATGACATTTACAGGATATTAATTGGTAAGAATTTATTCATTATCATTTATTATCTTTTTGATATATTTGTTTATTTTATTTTGTTGAGAGAGATATTGCAAAAGATTATAATTATTCTTTAGGAATTAATTCAAATTATATTATTGACCTACAAAATGATGAAGATCATAATTAAATTTGGAATGTTATTTTTATATTTCTATTTGACATGCTACTTTAAATTATAACTTCATTTCTGCATGTAATATTTATTTAATTTGAGACTTTAATAAAGTTTAGTTAGATGCTTTGAATAATATTTTTTTATTATAATGTTTTAAAAAGTTTGGTTCATGATTATATTTATTAAAAGTTTAGAATTATAAGATTAATGTTTGTCAACTTAAAAAATTATAAATTTATTAAAATATTTATAAAATTATGATTTTTTTTCAGTGATTAATGGAGTTAGTAAAACTGGCGGGTGGGCATGCCGTTAGGCGAGGCGGGGGTATAGGCCTGCCTGCCGCTGCCACTCTAGCGTGGATTTTCAATTTTTTGTACTTTGTACTCTCCTGTCCAAAGAAAATTTGAGTCATAGTAGAATAAATAAGAAGTATGTGTATATCTTTTGGTGGCTATAGAGACTAACCAAACTAATTCTACCTAAGGAATCACACTTGCTTTTCATTTTTTCTCGCTCATGAGTAGAAAGGGAGCTTATACAATCTCAGGCCATATATAAGTAAAATTTCATCTAGCGGAAACATAGTCCATGTGTGTGTGCACGCATGTGTATAACCCTAATCTTATTCAATGCATCCTGAAAAACTAAGATAGCAGTAGAACAACAAACATGAAAGAACTTTCCATCACATAAAAACTATTTATGCATGTTCTAAATAATTTTAAAATATTTTTGGTATGTCTCAACTCATTTAAAAGCTAAAATTTTTTTAAAAACAAGTCAATCTAGTGTGGCGAGGAGGAAGATGGCAAAAACTTTACAAAATAATCTTGGACAGTGACAGAAGCTAAGTTAAAAAATTATTACAAGTCAAACAAATCTTATCAAGAATAACAACTAGAGTAATTTTTTTAGTTTTCTATAATACTCTCCAATTCAGTAGATAAAGGACTAATTCATACGATGACAATGATAATGATAGTAAAGTGCCTAAATTTAGTCTTTAAAGTTTCAATTGTTTCAATTTAGTCCTTAAATTTTTCAAATTTTAATCAGGTTAGTCTCTGCGGTAGTTTCCGTCACAGAGTTAATTGAAAAGTTTAAAAACTAAATTGAGGTAATTGAAACTTTAAAAACTAAATTGTGACTTAAATAAATTTTCAGGGACAAAACTGAGTATTTTCTCAATTAGTGCTATGTATATTGTGTATATATTGATGTCATGTTTGAGTTTTGATATTACTATGTTCTTTGATTGAACCAATTAAAACTGTAGGACCTAACTCATATTGGATTTGAAGTTGTCGGGTTTTTAGAGTCTCTGGCTCAATCTATCTCCGGTCGAAAAGGTTTAAAGGTAATCAAGATGGTTGCTTTTCTTCTATTCAACAAATTGAGGTTAGCAATAAAGTTTATGAATCTAGCCTTTTTTCCTTTGGTCGTTGTGGTGGCAGTAATAGCTTGCTTGTCCTTTATTTTCCATACGAAATAAGATAGCAATCTCTAGTTTTAAGTTTCTAAGGAGAATTTGAGAGCTAATACTCAATTTAGTATCCGAATTTGTAGTGAGTTTTAATTTAGTTTTTAAATTTTGCAAACGTAATTTATATCTATTAACAAAGTGCTAACATAGACAATTGGATATTACATTAGACTCCTTAAAACGTCGTTTTAATTTTGGTGTTTAAATAACCTAAAAATAATATCATAATATGAGTGGCATTTAGGCTTAAAGAGTCCTAAATGTTTACTTTAGAAAAAAAATGTTTTAATAAACATCAATTATGGTATATTTTTGAGGCTATTTTAGCTTTAAGAAGTTCTGAAGAGGCATCCGACTATTTATGTCAGTATTTTATTAATGTTTACATGTTAAAAATTGTTCTAAAATTAATATAAATCATGTTTGCAAAATTTAAGAATTAAATAGAATCAATTGAAATTTTAAAAATTAAATTACGGCTTACGTATAAATTCGGAAACTAAATTAATTTGATGTTATTATGAGTGAGTGAATGTGTGCATGTGTTTTTTTTTTTTAAAATTAAGGAATATGAGTTTAATGTTATGTCAATGATCATTATTGAGGGATTGAGAGGAAACTACACTTTGGCTACATTAAACTTGTTATTTTATGATCTTAGAACCCGTTTGGATATGACTATTTTGCCCGAGAAAAAGAATTCTGGATATTTATATAGTTGTAAGAAAAATCACTTTTCAAATATCCAGAGAGCAAGTTGTAGAATCACTATATTTAGAATTTGAAACAAGCACATCCCTAGCTTTTTGAATAAATTTGCCAACCAGAGAGTTTGATCAATAAAAAAATAGAATTTCGATGTAAAATGGTTGTAATTGCTTCTAAAATACGTATTAAAATAGAATATGATAAATATTATTCAATTTTCAATTCAATATATTATATAATAATATTATTATTAGATTAGGTACTTTTATATTTATCAAGTTGGCTAAAATATCAAACTCCGCCCTCACAAAATTTTATTACCAAAAGTCAATTATTTTCAAACTATTTATCTATTGAAAAGTATAGGAACTAAGTGTTTAATCAGTTAAAAATTGAACAACTTAATTAATAATTATTAATTTTAAATTATTTTTTAAATTTAAAATTTGATTAATTGACATCAATGATATTTTTGAATAAAAATTTACCCTAATTTATTTTTACTTCCACCAACTATTCACCACACAAAACCACAAATCCTAATCCCTCTCCCCCAATGCCCCCACGCTGTCACGGTTTCGTCGTGCTTCCATAGCGCCACCGCTGCACCGTCCTCGCACATTATCGCCGGTCGTCCTTGCATCCTTCTCCGCCACCTCATCTGTCATTCGCACAAGAAAGACAGTCACCATTGTGGTTCTGCTTCACCCTTCTCGCATCCCATCGCGAATTGTCCGTGTATCACTCGTACCAACTCCCCTCGCCTGACGCATCCTCGCCGCTCACAACTCCCCATCGCTCGCCACTTGCACCCCACGGTTCTCCATCCATCGCGGTGCAGCCAGCACCGGGCCCTCATTCGCGACGCACGATCAACTACTCCGATCCATGGCTACTCTTCCACTTAGGATGCGCGGCCTCCATGGCTTCATTCTTGCAACGCGCCACCGCGAGTCCCCCACCATCCACGCAATGCCGTCCAAGACGTCGTCGCCGGCCATCCTGTGGCTCTTCTTCTCCTCCTCTTATTTAGTTTTGAATGATTTTTAACTAGTTTTTTTTTTCTTAAATTTCGGATGATTCTTTCTATTAGTTTTGGATGATTCTTTTTTCTGTGTTCCGGCCTAGCCTAGCTGGCCCAATGCTCGGGTCCGAGCTGCTGGCTAACCTGATGGGTTGACAAAACCCAAACCGGTGAACGATCCAAGCATCCCTCCACGAGGCACCTGGCAGCTGGGGAAGGAAACTTCCTGCAAGGTAGGACTGCCCATGAGGGGTCCACCCCAGCACGGACTATATAAAGGGAGGGCCCTACCCCTCCCCAAAGGTATGACACCTATCCCTTACTTTTTCTGCCACCTTGTACGGATTCTGACTTGAGCGTCTGAGTCCCTTTTGCATATGGCTCCCCCCCCCCACGTCACACCGACCAGTCGAAAAGATCCTTGAGCCCTCCTCCTCTCTCTGCCACACCAGTCCGTAAGATCCACTCACCTGCGAACGATCCGGATCCGGATCTAGATCCCCCGTCAATCCAGAGTACCCAGCACCTCCGACCTGTTCAAGAACTGAGCAACTGTGGGGAACCTTGGATCGGCGTGAATGGATTTTCTATTGGGGCCCACTGAGGGAGAGGAGGATGTCACATGCGGAAAAGAGGGAGCTCGCCACATGAGCAGGGTGGCCTCCCGCGAGCGCTCGAGATCTCCCTCTCGTAGGGACGAGAGGCGTCCTTTCGGAAGGATAGGTGGTGACAGCGTGAGAATTATGCAGGAACTGCGCCAGAGAGTACAAAATTTGGAGAGGGAACTCGCAGCCAGGGACTACTACTACCCCGGCCCGAGTCTGTCCCACACCCAATCTCCCCAACAAAGAACGACCCCCCGGGGAAGAAGCCTCCGGAGACACCACGTCATGTCGGAGCGGGTACTCGGTCCCCATCGCCCCAAGCAGAAGCAGGGAAAGACCGCGGAGGCGGTAAGATCCCGTGATCTACGCCCGACATCATTCAACCCGCGCCGATTCAACAAGCTAAGGCAATAGCAGAGAGAGGCTGGGAAGACAACGAGACCCCATAATCATGGAGGAGACCCCTTTCCACCATTCCATCCTCAAGGTCCGGCTACCGAAATACTTTGACAAGCCAACGGACATGAGGTATGACGGAACCCAAGACCCTCAGGAACACCTAACGACCTTTTAGGCCAGGATGAACCTGGAAGGTGTGGGCGACGCGATGAGATGTCGTGCTTTTCCCGTGACTTTGGCAAGTCCGGCAATTCGGTGATTCAACGTGCTGCTGCAGCGGTCCGTGGCGACCTTTTCGGATAACACGCGGTTTTCTATCACAGTTCACCACACGCATAACCAAAGCTAAACATTCGATCAACCTCCTAGGCGTGACTCAAAGAAACGGGGAACCGAAGGAAGTATCTCGATAGATTCAACAACGAGTGCCTGGAGATTGATGGTCTGACCGATTCGGTGGCCAGCCTATCCCTGCTGCTTCACACAGGTGGTAAATCATTCTCCACCTTTATCCTTGCTGCTTCACACAGGCGGTAAATCAGATGTGGGAATCCAAGCCTAGCATTCTTAAGAGGATTAGAGGCAATGTTTTATATCTGTTCTGGAATAATTTTCCCTACATTCACCACTTCTCCCTTCATGATACTTTAAATCATGATAGCCCGGTCCACAGTGCATTCGGACCGGTTGCTAGTAGGTATGATAGATCTTCGGATGAAGTCCAACCATTCCCTAGCTAAACGAATGAGGTCAGTGCTCTTTAAGTAGTTTGACTTTCCCTCTGTACCTATCCTCAACTGAGAATCCGGAATGCATAATTCTTCAATAACAAGATCTAGTTCCGGGTTTCTATGCATCCTCTCACTATAACAGGTAGTTAGCTGAGGTGGATGCAGTAGTTGGAGGGCCTGTCGGACCCTTCTTGGGCTGAAATCAATGACCTTGCCTCTCACATAGCTCTGATAATTCTTCTCATTGACTCCCTCAATGTCCTTGTACGTGACCCAGAGGTTTCCATAAACTCTGGGACCATCAATTGTCCAACCTCCGTGTGTGGGTTGCACATAAAATTCCACCATCTTCTCTCAATTTCAAATTGAATTTTTGGATATTCATCCGGTTTCAGTGCAAATCTCACTTCTAGAGTCACAGTCCTCTTGTAAGTATGATCATAAAGATGTTCTTCATGGAGCTTGGATCGAAACCTGTGTGTATCATGAGAACTGGTGGCTGGCTATTTACCTTTCCTTTTCTATGAAGGTGTACTAGTTTTGGGTGCCATTACAGAAAATAGAGAAAACAAACAAGTAAAGCGACAACACCAAACTTAAAAACTTTGCTCGTCCCTGAGCAAATTAGAGAAATACAAAGGAGAAGAAAGAGGCGGTGAAATAAAAAAGTGAAAAAGAAAAGAAGAAAATAAAAATTAATGCTGAAAATTTCTTTTCTTTTTTTTTTTGAACTGAAAGAAAACAGAAAAAGATGGAGAAAAGAAGAGGGGATTGACAAAATGGGGGTTGTGTGGTATGGTTTGGGGTTGGGTGTAAAGGGAGGGATATGGTAAGGGAAAGGGTTTCGGAGATTTGTATTTTGGGTTTTGTTGTGTGAATAAAGAGGGAAGTGGGGGTAGATGTTGGTTGTTCTTCGAAGAGGTGTGTGGGGGTGAAGAGGGGTGGGGGGTTTATATAGAGGGAGGGGTTGAGGTTGATTTGGAGGAAGGGTCACGGGCTTGTCTTAGAGATTGAATGGTGTCACGGAGTGTTAGGAAGGGGAGGGTATCACGGGAGGGTTAGGGAAGAGGGGGAGGGATCACAGGCTAAGCTTGGGGAAGGGTGAGGAGGGGGGCAAGGTTCACGGGTAAGGGTTACAGGGTTAAGACTGTGAAAAAGAAAAGGAATCTTGGAATTGATTTGGGTAGGATTTGGTGCAAAGATAGGGGATATGGTTAGGCGCCTAACTTGCGTGACACAGCGCCTAACTTCAATGGTAGGAGGCCTGGCACCTAACTTGGTTGTCACGGCGCCTAACTTCATGTTCACGCTCTTCATGGTGCCTAACTTCATGTTCCTTGCGCTTAACTTCATGTGTTGCACTCACTCACGGCGCCTAACTTTGGATTTCTTGCGCCTAACTTCCCTTGGGCACTCAACCATGGCACCTAACTTCACTATTTGGTGCGCCTAACTTCAAGGTGACCGAATCCACTTGGAATTCCTTCACACCTGGCGCCTAACTTGGACTCCAATTGTGCCTAACTTGAGGTGTCCCGAATGGAATGGAATTCTACTCGTTGGGTTGGTGCCTAACTTCAGATGCCTGGCACCTATCTTTAACCATCCCGAATTTGATGCAGTTTCAATGCTTGATGTGGCGCCGAACTTGTCCATCAAGTTAGGAGACACCCTTCCCGAGAGTGACACAAATCTTATACCCATCATTGGCGCCTAACTTGAGATTTTGAAGTTAGGCGCCACCCAATCCGAATCTATATACTCCAGGGTGCCGAAACTCTATCTTCAGGTACCTGTTTCTGTTCTAATTATTCTGCATGATCCACGCACATGCAAAAAAAAAGGAAAAACAGTAGAAACTCAAATAAAATCAAACAAATAACGACATCAAAGCAACCGAAATCAAATTAAAGGATACAAAAATATCGAGTTGCCTCCCGACAAACGCTTCTTTAACGTCACTAGATGACAGTTAGTTCTGGTTGTTCAATAGATGAGTGGACCTTTGGCGATCAATCTTGCCTCCAAGATAGTGCTTTAACCTCTGGCCATTAACTGTAAACTTTCTATCATAATTCTCTTCTGGAATTTCTACATGACCAAACGGTGATGCTCTGGTTACCACAAACAGTCCTGACCACCGAAATTTCAGATTTTCGGGAAAGAGTTTGAGCCTTGAATTAAACAGAAGCACTCTCTGACTTGGCTCAAAGACTCTGATGGCAATCTTCTTGTCATGCCATATCTTAGTTCTCTCCTTATAGAGCTTGGCATTCTCTTTATTCTTGCAGCTTGAGCATCAAAGTTCAGAAACTTGATTGCCCAGTAAGCTCTATGCTCCAGCTCAACTGGCAAGTGACAAGCTTTATCATAGACCAAATGAGAAGGGGACAGCCAATATGAGTCTTGTATGCTGTCCGGTATGCCCAGAGAGCATCATCAAGCTTCTTAGATCAGTCCTTCCTTGAGATGCTGACGGTCTTCTCTAGAATCCTCTTGAGTTTTCTGTTAGAAACCTCAATCTGTCCACTTGTCTAAGGGTGATATAGGATTGCTACTTTATGACAGACTCCATACCTCTGCAGAAGTAAGTCTAGCTGTCTGTTACAGAAGTGACTTTCACCATCACTAATGAGTGTCCTTGGGACACCAAACCGGCTAAAAATATATCTCTGAAGAAAGCTCATCACCACTTTGGCATCATTGGTGGGCAGAGCCACAACTTTCACCCACTTGGACACATAATCAACTGCCACCAAGATATAGTTGTTGGAATATGAGGGTGGAAAAGGTCCCATGAATTCAATACTCCACACATCAAACAACTCAATCTCAAGAATCTCCTACTGTGGCATCTCATGGTTGGCAGGGAGATTCTTAGCTCTTTCACATCTGTTACAGTTCTTTACAAATGCTCTTGAATCCCAGAAGAGAGTCGGCCAGTAAAAACTGCTCTGAAGAACTTTTGTAGCTGTCCTTTCACCACTAAAGTGGCCTCCATAGTCAAAGCCATGACAGTGCCAGATAATCTGATGTGTTTCCTCATCTGAAACACATTTCTGAATGATACCATCTGAGCATCTTCTAAAAAGGTATGGTTCCTCCCAAAAGTAGTACTTTGCATTAGTCAGTAGCTTCTTTACTTGTTGTTTACTATACTCTTTTGGAATGAAATTCATGGCTTTGTAACTTGCAATGTCCGCAAACTATGGAGCTTGCTGAATGAGGAACAGTTGCTCATCCGAAAATGTCCTAGTCACAGCTGTGGGAAAAGCGATTTCACACAAACTCACCGGCAAGTATACCGGGTCGCATCAAGTAGTAATAACTCACAAGAGTGAGGTCGATCCCACAGGGATTGATGAATTGAGCAACTTTAGTATGGTGATGAATTTAGTTAAGTGAATATTTGATGATTTGAGTGAAAATTGATTAACAGAAATAAAATTGCAAGAAAATAAAAGGGATAATAAAATTTGGCTAAATCTTAAAGTGCTGAAGAAGTAAATTGCAGAAACTTAAAGTGCAAGAAAGTAAACAAGCTGAAACTTAAACTGCAAGAAAGGTAAATGACTGAAACTTAAATTGCAAGAAATGTAAATTGCTTAATCTAAATTGCTAGGAAACTTAAATTCCATGAAGAATAAAGGGATTTTGGGTTCTGGGATTCAAAACAAAGTTGGAATTGTAAATTGAAGTAAATCAGAAAACTATGAGATGAAGAGAAATTGCAGAAGAACCAAAATAGAATTGAAAAATTGCAGAAGAATCAAAACAGCAAGAGATCTTAACTCAATTATGAAATCCTTAAAAGAAATTGACAAGTGTAGAAGAGTAGCAAGAACAGAAAGCAAATCTAGATCTCAATTACTCTCTTGACCAAACAGTAAAGAAGAAATTGCAGAAGAAATAAAATGAAAGCAGAAAAGTAGATTCCGATCCAATTTTCAATTCTTAGAACTATAAAAAGGAAAAGTAAAAGATGATTCTCAGATGAAGAATTTCAGTGGAGTTCTTCAATCTGAGTTCAAAACCCAAAATAGAAAATTAAAGTTGCCAAAGAGAGAAAATGAACAAAGAAAGCAAACTTGGATCTGATCCTAATTCCCCAAATTCTCCAAAATTCTAGAAAGAAAAAATAAAAATAGCTCAAAAGAAGGTCCTTCTCAAATCAAACTTGCTCCTATTTATACACTTTCTATTTCCATCATTTAATACTTGAAGTGGGCTTTTTGGTTTGGCCTTGAATGAGAGTGGGTCAGGGGTGTTTGGTGAAGCTCCCAGTGGAGCGCTCCATGCACTTCATGAGCACTACGTTCATTAGCCTAGGCGTGCCCCTTCACGTGCGCTTTGGTGCGCGTCTCTTCTCACTAACGTTGCCTTAGTGAATGCTACGTTGGGACAATGAGCGCTTCCTAGTGCGTGACCTCCTTGGTGCATTCAATTCCTTGCCCAGCGCTCTCCTCACTGGCGCTCTCTATTTGAGCGCTACGTTTGCTTCTTTGAGCGCAGCACCATTTGGTGTGCTTATTTCCTCACTAGCGTTCACTTAGTGAGCGCTGCATTGCCATTTTGAGCGCCATCTATGCTGTACGGATAGCACAAGTCCTTTGATCCAAGCTGAAATTCACGAAAAAGTTATGAAAGTGAACGTGGCGCTCACTTCCAAAGTGAACGCTAGCTGTTTGTGTTCCTAAGCGTGGCGTTCTCTATTTGAACGTAACGCTTCCCTGATTGCTTCCCCATTTTCGTCATTTCTTCACCTACAAGCAACCAAACAACCAATCAAAGTTTTACCAAAATCACAAGTCTTTGCATCATTCATGAAATCAATTAATTCTAGTATAAACCTACGATTTTATGTAAAATAAATGATGTTTGATTGATTCAAAATAATCATGAAAATCCACTCCAATTACTTACTTATTATGTAAGAAAGTGCATAAAACCTAATGAAATAAATAAAAAATGCTTGTGAAACTAGCATAAGATGACTTGTCATCAGTGGTTGCACGCCTTCTTTTGGTTCAATCCTGGAAAGGTGGTCAGCTACTTGATTTTCTGACCCTTTTCTGTCTTTGATCTCAATATCAAACTCCTGAAGGAGTAGCACCCATCTGATTAATCTTAGTTTAGAATCATGTTTGGTTAGAAGGTACTTCAAAGCAGCATGATCAGTATAAACAATAACTTTAGAACCAATTAAATAGGACCTAAACTTATCAATAGTATACACAATGGCTAATAATTCTTTTTTTGTAGTTGTGTAATTCTTTTGAGCATCATTTAACACATGACTAGCATAGTAAATGACATGCATAAGCTTGTCGTGGCTCTGTCCTAAAACAACTCCTATAGCATAATCACTAGCATCACACATTACTTCAAATGGCAAATCCCAGTCAGGGAGAGCTATGATGGGAGCAGAGGTAATGTTTGCTTTTAGTGCTTTTAGAGTTTCAAAAGCATGCACACATTCAGTATCAAATACAAAAGGAACAGCAGCAACTTGTAGATTGCTCAATGGTTTAGCAATCTTAGAAAAATCTTTTATAAATCTTCTGTCAAATCCTGCATAACCCAATAAACTCCGGACTGCCTTAGCATTAGTTAGTGGTGGTAATTTTTCAATTACCTCCACCTTGGCTCTATCAACCTCAATCCCTTTGCTTGAAATCCGGTGTCCAAGAACAATACCTTCTATAACCATAAAATGCCATTTTTCCCAATTTAAAATAAGGTTTGATTCTTGACACCGTTTAAAGACCAGAGATAAATGCTTAAGGCAGGATTCAAAAGAATTACCAAAAACAGAATCATCCATAAATACCTCAATAAATTTTTAACCATATCATAAAAAATTGAAAGCATACACCTCTGAAAAATTGCTGGGGCATTACAGAGTCCAAATGGCATTCTCCTGTAAGCAAATACTCCAAAAGGACATGTGAATGCCATCTTCTCTTGATCTTGAAGGTCCATTGCAATTTGGTTATATCCAGAATATCCATCTAGAAAACAATAAAAAGCATGACTGCTAACCCCTTAAGCATCTGATCAATGAAAGGCAGGGGGAAGTGATCCTTCCTTGTAGCAGTGTTGATGGGATTGACCTTTTGGGACCTTTTCCGATGGGCCCTGGACAGGTTAAATACCTGATCGTGGCCATTGATTACTACACGAGGTGGGTCGAAGTGGAGCCACTGGCCAGCATTTCATCAGTAAATTGCCGTAAGTTCATGTGGAGGTAGGTAATTTCCAAATTCGGAATCCCAGAGTCTGTGATATCGTACAACGGGGCGCACTTCTTTCGTATGGGCCTAGGGATAAAACGGAGGTTTTTGTCAGTGAAGCGCCCACAGACCAATGGCCAAGTTGAAGCCGCAAATAAAGTCATCCTCCAAGGCCTCAAGCAACGACTCGACCAAAAAAAGGGAACGTGGACAAACAAACTCACGTCGGTCCTATGTTCCTATAGAACAACACCCCAATCCTCCACCAGGAAAAGTCCTTTCCGACTTACCTATGGGGTTGACGCAGTGATTCCTATAGAGGTGGGGGTGCCGAGTCCACGGTTACTCCTGGGTAGAGTCGAGGAAGCCATAGAAAAGGACCTGGTCGATGAGACCAGGGAAATGGTGTACTTGTCTGAGACGGCACTGAAGTAGAGAATAGCCTTACGTTATAACGCCAAAGTGCTAAGAAGGAGTTTTGAGCCAAATGACGTGGTCCAACGTCGCAACGACGTATGCCTCCCGACCCCCGGGGAAGGGAAATTGGCGGCTAATTGGGAAGGCCCATACAAAGTAAAGGAAGTGGTCGGCAATGGGGCTTACAAGCTGGAACGGTTGGACGGGAAAGAGGTACCCCGAACATGGAACGTGGTGAATTTGACAAGGTTCTACTCTTAGAATCCAGGATGAACCCGACGACCACCCGTTGCCCCGATTTAGTAACATCCATTTTATTTCGTTTTTTTTTTATTTTTGCCATCGCTTAGCATGTTTCGATTACACTTTTAAGTAAAAACCACTTCTTGCTTATTTCCATTTTACCGATGTTCTGCCTTTAACTAACCAATTCAGTAAGGTTACGGCATCACGGGACTGATCATCCCGGGAGCCAACAAAATTATGAACACTACACTAAGTGGCTATGAAAATAAAGGCCACAATCTGAATATCTAAAGAGCCACAAGTCGGCTTGGCAAATATCAAACGTCGAGTAAAACGGTAAACAGTTTACACAAGCTACCAAAAAGTTCAAAATAACTCTTTACAAGGCCAGCACAGCCCAAAAAAGTACAACTAATTACACATTACTTTCTCGGGATGTCAACAATCTGACCATCCCAGATAGTCTTAAAAGTTCCAATGGCAGAGGTGTCAAACTCGGGAGAAAGCAGCTTGACCTGGGCCTTGATTGCTTCCTCGGTCCAGAAAATCACCTCGCGAGCATTCCTCACATTCTCTTTGTTGTTCTTCTTCAAACCAGCAACCTGCCCCTTCAGCCCCGCAACCTCAGTCTTTGCATCCCTCGCCGACTTGACGGCCTCCTCCAGCTTGGCCTCCAGGGCAGCAACCTTGGCTTCCGTTGCAACAATTTCACCACGAGCAGAGTTGAGCTGACTCTCCAATGTCATGTCTCGCTCCGTAAGTTGGGCCACCATCTCGTCGGAAGTTTTTAGCTTCTCCTCCGAGGTGGCTAATCTCTCCTTCAAGGGTTCCACCTCAGCTCTCAAGCCTTCGACCTCTCGCAAGGACTGACGGTACTTCTGGTCCAGTACCCCGGCTTGGGTTAGGACGGGCTCCGCCCTCCTTGCGATGGTCGCAGCTCTCAGCATGCACCAGTAGATCCACCTAGCCTGGGCACCAAGATCCCCCTCATGGAAGAACTCATCGGTGCCCGGCATGAGCTGCGAGTCGATGAAACCCCCAGCGTTGAAATTCTTCTCCATAACGGTAAGCGACCCCTTAGGGCTGGAGGTCGACTTCGCTTACGGGGGTTCTCGACTATCGCCACGTCGAGACCTTCCCCGGTAGGCTCTACCTCAGAACGGACCATGCTGCTGCTAGGAGCGGCCGTTGCGCTAGGGCCGGTAGGTCCCGAAGGGGGAAGTGGAGCTGATTGCACTTTAGCAGTAGGGGAGGACGGGGGTTCGGCAGTATGGGTGGCGGAGCTGTCCTCACTATGTCCAGGAAGAAACTAGGCCATTAAATCTTCAAGTCCGATCTTCTCGGCGGCCATGGACACTGCAGTAACGACACACAACAACTCGTTAGTAAAAAAAAGAGAAGAGAAAGAGAGGGGGGAAACACTAGAATCAGTCGACCACTCACCTACATAGCTTCTACCCATCTCCTGGTCACTCATCAAAAGGTGCGGGTTGACAATGTTTTTATTAAAAATAGCCAACAACATGTCAGCTATATTTTTGTTCTGCTGGCTCAGGCCCTTTGTATGTTACCTTGGTAAAGGCATTGGGCCCAGCTCCGAAGCTCCAGTAGGTCGGAATATGCCGTTTCCCTTCCAAGGTCAACCGGAAGGGGTGCAGACCTTCGGTAGGCCGTACTTTAAAGAATTTCTCTTTGAAGCCATGAAACAAATTTTCAAATACCCCAAAGATTCGCCTGCCCTGGGCAGCCCAGAAGGACCTGAACCCCTTCTTGTGCCTCCCCTATTTGGAAGGGTTCGCCAAAATGAAGAGCCACAAAAACACTTCTACAGAGACTGGCAACTCCAAGTACTCACAACCCATCTCGAAGCATCGGATGGCGGCCCAACTATTTGGATGAAGCTGTGACGGCACCACGTCGCACCTTTTTAAAAGTGCCATCTGAAAGGGGGAGAAAGGGATGCGAACCCCCAAGGTGGTAAACATCGCCTTGTACATCCAGATCCAGTCAACGATTCAGGGAGTGTTTAAGTTGATGTGGCATATCCGCTCATGGTCCGCAAGGTCGAACCCTTGGTAGCGTTCCTCAGCATTCCTCCTCAGGACCTCCCCCGCATAGTTGGTCGGTCTGGCGAAACTCTGTGAGCTCCTCCAGAGTTATTTGAGGGTGCGTATCCTTCACATCTCCGTGAGCTCCCCCAGGCGTATCGGTCAACACGGGGCCTTGGAAGGGAAAGTTGCGCCATACCTACAGTGGGGGCACCACTTGAAGTCAGGCTAGTAGGTCGGAAAATCAGAAAACTGAAACTAACGCTATACAGTAAGCCTATCTACAGTCAAACAAAGGCTAAAAACCAGAAATCTAATGGTAACCCCTTTAAAGCCTAACTAACAAGCAGCGTGATTCAAATAAAATGCATTTATAGCCTAAGAACTACAGAAATGCAATAGGATGACAATAATAAAACAACAGCAGCAGTAACAACAACAATCATTCATTTGCAATGAAAGAGGAGACGCTTACCAGGAAGAAAGTTGTCAAGTGATATTAGAAATTCTGAGGAATTAAAGGCAGACCAGCGCAGTGAAATCTAGGAAACTCGAAAGGAAAATGAGAAGAAGCAAAGCAGAAGCGGTTCAGAAATGAAGAAATGGAACGTGAAAATAGGAAAGAGAAACTAGGAATAAAGGAATAACTGTCACTGAGAAGCGCGAAGGTCAGGGGTAAAGTGGACTTTTCACCCAAATTTTCAAATCAGTCATAATGGCATTTGTTCCGAGGGTTACCTGAAACTAGAGGTCGATCTCAGACGAGATCTTCTATGCCGGTCGGAGCTGCGGAGTCCGATCTGATGATGGTGGTCGGAGTTGCTGTGTCTGACTCATTGGACTTGGTGATGATGCTGATCCTTCGTCCCCGGAGAGTAGGGGGTACCTGCAAGGGACTCCGATGCTTTAGTTAGCAAGGGTATTAAGCAGGTATTTAGTAGAATCAGAGTATGAGTTATACCTGGGTGCTCCAGTGTATTTATAGTGACGAGGCGTGACCTTTTTAGATAAGATAAGTTAGTTATCTTATCTTATCTTACCTTCTAGGTGAGGTCAGCTTATCTTCATGGGAACCGCCCTTCTCTCTGTAGGTTTGGGCTGCCTTAGAATTTGGGATGTGTTCCTCTATTTGGGCCCTTCTTTGGGCTTTCCTGTGACTTGGTCGAGCTCTTTGAGAAGAGGTCGGGTCATCCTGACCTGAAGAGATCGGTCACTTTGTCTATAGAACATCCCAGGTCGGACAGCTTTGACCCAGGGTATGAACAGTGCCCCTGCTCGAGCTCGGTCTTTATCTGGAGGTCGAGTCTTGGTCTTCGAGCCTGCTCGGGTAAAGCCAAACTCGAGCATTTTGTCGCTTTATCTTTGTAGAGCTCCTTTTTGAATGTGGAACGTTTCTGCTTCTTTAAGCGCGTGCTTTTGCATTAGCGCTCTAGCTTTGGAAACGTGCGAGGGTTTAACACCCTCATTAATGGGCTTTTTAATGCTCCGCTTTCTCTGGGTCTCTTTATTTTTAAACTTCGCATTTGAAAAACGGTTTCTTTTCTTCGTAACCTTCTTTCTCTCTTTTCTGTTTTCTCTGTGATTTTCTCATTTCCTCCTGCGATGTTTGCTTGGCGATCGTTTGGTGTTGCTCTTGGAGTGCGATTTTGGTTTCCTTCTTTCTTCACTTTCGTCAGCGCTTCTTCTTTTCCTCAGGTTGGTTCTTTTCCCTGCTTCTTTACTTGCTTTGGAATGTGATTCTTCAATAAAGTTTTGATTTTGCCTGCATCTATGTTGGAAAGCTTGAATCTTTTTATATTGCTGATGAGCGGATAATTTGTATACTTTTTGGCATTGTTTTTAGTATATTTTTAGTATGATCTAGTTAGTTTTTAGTATATTTTTATTAGTTTTTAGTTAAAATTCACTTTTCTGGACTTTACTATGAGTTTGTGTGTTTTTCTGTGATTTCAGGTATTTTCTGGCTGAAATTGAGGGACCTGAGCAAAAATCTGATTCAGAGACTCAAAAGGACTGCAGATGCTGTTGGATTCTGACCTCCCTGCACTCGAAGTGGATTTTCTGGAGCTACAGAAGCCCAATTGGCGCGCTCTCAACGGCGTTGGAAAGTAGACATCCTGGGCTTTCCAGCAATATATAATAGTTCATACCTTGCCCAAGATTTGATGGCCCAAACCGGCGTTCAAAGTCACCTCAAGAAATTCCAGCGTTAAACGCCGGAACTGGCACCTTTTTGGGAGTTAAACGCCCAAACTGGCACTAAAGCTGGCGTTTAACTCCAAGGAGAGTCTCTACACGAAATTGCTTCATTGCTCAGCCCAAGCACACACCAAGTGGGCCCAGAAGTGGATTTTTATGTCATTTACTCATCTATGTACTAGTTTTCTATAAGTAGGACCTTTTACTATTGTATAGAGACATCTAGGACTTTGGTAGCTATCTTTGTTTTATGCTATCTTAGACCTTTGGGAGGCTGGCCATTCGGCCATGCCTAGACCTTGTTCTTATGTATTTTCAACGGTGGAGTTTCTACACACCATAGATTAAGGTGTGGAGCTCTGCTGTACCTCGAGTATTAATGCAATTACTATTGTTCTTCCATTCAATTCCGCTTGTTCTTTGTCCAAGATATCACTTGTTCTTCAACATGATGAAGGTGATGATTGACGCCCATCACCATTCTCACTCATGAACAAGGTGACTGACAACCATTCTTGTTCTACAAGCATCTGAGGCTTAGTGAATATCTCTTGGATTCCTGATTGCACGATGCATGGTTGATCGCCTGACAACCGAGTGCTCGCCTGACAAACGAGCCAACCATTCCGTGAGATCAGAGTCTTCGTGGTATAGGCAAGAACTGATGGCAGCATTCAAGAGAATCCGGAAGGTCTAACCTTGTCTGTGGTATTCTGAGTAGGATTCAATGACTGAATGACTGTGACGTGCTTCAAACCTGTAACCTACTGGGCGTTAGTGACAGACGCAAAAGAGTGATTCTATTCTGGTAGGGGAGGGAACCAAACCGGTGATTGGCAGTACTGTGACAGAGTGCGTGCATTAGCTTTCACTGCGCGGATGGGAGGTAGCCACTGACAATGGTGAAACCCTACACGAGCTTGCCATGGAAAGGAGTAAGAAAGGATTGGATGAAGGCAGTAGGAAAGCAGAGAGACGGAAGGGAAGGCATCTTCATACGCTTGTCTGAAGCTCTTACACCAATGATATACATAAGTATCACTATCTTTATCTTTTATATTATTTTCGTTCATCATCGTATTTGAGTTTGCCTGACTAAGATTTACAAGATGACCATAGCTTGCTTCAATGCTAACAATCTCCGTGGGATCGACCCTTACTCACGTAAGGTATTACTTGGACGACCCAGTGCACTTGCTGGTTAGTTGTGCGAAGTTGTGTAATGCCATGGAATTGAACCACCAAGTTTTTGGAGTTCATGACCGGAGATTATGAGAGTTGTGAAAAAGTATTGTTCACAATTTCGCGCCACCAAGTTTTTGGCGCCGTTGCCGGGGATTGTTCAAGTTTTGAGCAAGCTTTTGGTAACAATGCCTGGGATTGTTCTAGTTTGGACAACTGACGATTCATCTTGTTGCTTAGATTAGGTATTTATTTTTTTCGAAATTCTTGAAGATGAATTCTAGAGTTTCATGATGATTTGTTGAAATCTGGCTGGCTGAGAAGCCATGTCTAATCTGATTGGACCGAGGTTTCAACTCATCACCACAAGAGCTTGTTGATTTTCATCAACCTTGCTTTTGGAGCAGTGATCTGCTAAGGCTTGGCTGACCTTTGGTCATGTCTAGTGTTTTGGACCGAAGCTTTCCTTGAAAGCTTGGCTGGCTGTGAAGCCATGTCTAATTCCTGGACCGGAGTCTTAGACTAGCATTGCACTGATTCCTAGAATTCTCATTAAGAGTTTTGATACCTTTTTCCATTTAATTTTCGAAAAATACAAAAAAAATTACAAAAGCATAAAAAAAACCAAAAAAATTATTTGATATTTCTTGTTTGAGTCTAGAGTCTCATCTTAAGTTTGGTGTCAAATGCATGTTTTTGTTATATTCTTCGAATCCATGCATATATTTCTTTGTTTTGATCTTTGAATTCTTTTGGCTTGAGTGTTTATGTGTCTCATATAGTGTCAGTAGTGCACAAACTGCTAAGTTTGGTGTCTTGCATGCATTGTTATTTGATTCTTGTTGCATTTTGATTATTAAAAATCCAAAAATATTTTTAATTTGTGTCTTTTCAAGTCAATGATACAAAGAATTGAAGATTCAGAACATACTGCAGAGGAATTATACAGAAAAAGCTGAGCATTCAAAAATGCCCAGTGAAGAAGGCAGACTGGCGTTTAAACGCCAGCCAGGGTACCTGGTTGGGCGTTTAACGCCCAAAGAGGTAGCATTTTGGGCGTTAAACGCCAGAATGGATACCATTCTGGGCGTTTAACGCCAGGATGGTGCTAGGGGGAAGATTTTGTTTTCAAATTCAATTTTTTTTCAAGTTTTCAAAGTTTTTCAAAATCAAATCTTTTTCAAATCATATCTTTTCAATCAAATGTTTTCAAAATCAATTTCTTTCCTTTTTCAAAGATACTTACTAACAATTAATGATTTGATTGAACATTTTTTGCCTTTTCTGTTGAGGAAGGTTTTATGTTTGAATCATATCTTTTCTTGTTAGGCAAGTCATTAATTTTTAAAATCATATCTTTTCAAATTGTTTTCAAATCATATCTTTTAAAATTGTTTTCAAATCATATCTTCTCAATCACATCTTTTTAAAACCATAACTTTTCAATCAAATCTTTTTAACCTCATCTTTTTCAAAATAGTTTTCAATCAAATCTTTTTGACTTCTAATTTCAAAATCTTTTTCAAAATCACTTGATTTCTTTTTCACTTTTAATTTTCGAAAATTATCAATCAAATTTTCAAAATGTTTTCAAAATCTTTTAATTGAATTTTCGAAAATCCACTTCCCTCCTTCTCACATCCTTCTATTTATGGAGTACCACTCCTTCTAAATGCACAATTCGAACCTTATCTAATTAAAGTTCGAATTCTTCTTCTCCTTCTTCTTTCTATTTCTCTTTTCCTCTGAAATTTCAAGGAATCTCTATACTGTGACATAGAGGATTCCACATTTTCTTGTTCTCTTCTCTTTCATATGAGCAGGAGCAGAGACAAAGGCATTCTTGTTGAAGCTGATCCTGAACCTGAGAGGACCCTGAAGAGAAAGCTAAGAGAAGCCAAAGCACAACTCTCTTTAGAGGACCTGACCGAATTCTTCAAGGAAGAAGAACCCATGGCAGCCGAAAACAACAACAATGCCAACAATGCAAGGAAGGTGCTGGGTGACTTTACTGCACCTACTCCTGATTTCTATGGGAGAAGCATCTCTATCCCTGCCATTGGAGCAAACAACTTTGAGCTTAAGCCTCAATTAGTTTCTCTAATGCAACAGAATTGCAAGTTCCATGGACTTCCAATGGAAGATCCTCATCAGTTCTTAGCTGAATTCTTGCAAATCTGTGACACAGTCAAGACTAATGGGGTTAACCCTGAGGTCTATAGACTGATGCTATTCCCTTTTGCTGTAAGAGACAGAGCTAGAATATGGTTGGATTCTCAACCTAAAGAAAGCCTGGACTCTTGGGAAAAGCTAGTCAATGCCTTCTTGGCAAAGTTCTTTCCACCACAAAGATGGAGTAAGCTTAGAGTGGAAGTCCAAACCTTCAGACAGAAGGATGGAGAATCCCTCTATGAAGCTTGGGAAAGATACAAACAATTAATCAGAAGATGTCCTTCTGACATGCTTTCTGAATGGAGCATCATAGGTATTTTCTATGATGGTCTCTCTGAACTATCCAAGATGTCTTTGGATAGCTCTGCTGGAGGATCTCTTCATCTGAAGAAGACGCCTGCAGAAGCTCAAGAATTGATTGAAATGGTTGCAAATAACCAATTCATGTACACTTCTGAAAGAAATCCTGTGAACAATGGGACAAGTAAGAAGAAAGGAGTTCTTGAGATTGACACTCTGAATGCCATATTGGCTCAGAACAAGATATTGACTCAACAAGTCAATTTGATTTCTCAAAGTCTGTCTGGAATGCAAAATGCACCAAGCAGTACTAAGGAAGCTTCATCTGAGGAAGAAGCCTATGATCCTGAGAACCCTTCAATGGAAGAGGTGAATTACCTAGGAGAACCCTATGGAAACACCTATAACTCTTCATGGAAAAATCACCCCAATTTCTCATGGAAGAATCAAGAGAGACCTCAACAAGGTTTCAATAACAATAATGGTGGAAGAAACAGGTTTAGCAATGGCAAGCCTTTTCCATCATCTTCTCAGCAACAGACAGAGAGTTCTAAGCAGAATACCTCTGACTTAGCAACCATGGTCTCTGATCTAATAAAGACCACTCAAAGTTTCATGAATGAAACACGGTCCTCCATCAGAAATTTGGAAGGACAAGTGGGTCAGCTGAGCAAGAAAGTTACTGAACTCCCTCCTAGCACTCTCCCAAGTAATACAGAAGAAAATCCAAAAGGAGAGTGCAAAGCCATAGACATGGCCGAATATGGAGAGGAAAGAGAGGAGGAGGACGCCACTGAGGAAGACCTCAGTGGGCGTGTACCAATCCCCTCTGAGTTCCTCAATGAAGAACAATGGGAATCTGAGGCTCAAAATGAGACCATAGAGATTCCATTGGACTTACTTCTGCCATTCATGAGCTCTGATGAGTATTCTTCCTCTGAAGAGGATGAGTATGTCACTGAAGAGCAAGTTGCTAAATACCTTGGAGCAATCATGAAGCTAAATGACAAGTTATTTGGAAATGAGACTTGGGAGGATGAACCACCTTTGCTCACCAAAGAACTGGATCACTTGTCTAGGCAGAAACTGCCTCAAAAGAGGCAGGATCCTGGGAAGTTTTCTATACCTTGTACCATAGGCACCATGACCTTCAAGAAGGCCTTGTGTGACTTAGGGTCAAGTGTAAACCTCATGCCCCTCTCTGTAATGGAGAAATTAGGGATCTTTGAGGTGCAAGCTGCAAGAATCTCATTAGAGATGGCAGACAATTCAAGAAAACAAGCTCATGGACTTGTAGAGAATGTTTTGGTGAAGATTGAAGACCATTACATCCCTACTGACTTCATAGTCCTAGAGACTGGGAAGTGCATGGATGAATCCATCATCCTTGGCAGACCCTTCCTAGCCACAGCAAAGGCTGTGATTGATGTTGATAGAGGAGAGTTGATCATTCAAGTGAATGAAGAATCCTTGGTGTTTAAGGCCCAAGGACATCCCTCTATCATCATGGAGAGGAAGCATGAAGAGCTTCTCTCAAAACAGAGCCAAGCAGAGCCCCCACAGTCAAACTCTAAGTTTGGTGTTGGGAGGCCACAACCAAACTCTAAGTTTGGTGTTGAACCCCCACATTCAAACTCTAAGTTTGGTGTTGGGAGGTTCCAACACGGTTCTGAGTATCTCTGAGGCTCCATGAGAGTCCTCTGTCAAGCTAATGACATTAAAGAAGCGCTTGTTGGGAGGCAACCCAATGTTTTATAGTTAACTATTTTCTTTTGTTATTTTATCTTTTTTGTAGGTTGATGATCATAAGAAGTCACAAAAACAATAAAAAAAGCAAAAACAGAATGAAAAACAGGAAGAAAAACAGCACACCCTGGAGGAGAAGAAGCTGGTGTTCAAACGCCAGTAATGCTAGCTGTTGGGCGTTTAACGCCCAGTCTGGCACCATTCTGGGCGTTTAACGCCAGAAAGGGGCACCAGACTGGCGTTAAACGCCAGTAAAGGGCAACAACCTGGCGTTAAACGCCAGGAATGGGCACCAGCCCGGCGTTTAACGCCAGAAATAGCTCAAAACGTGATTTTGAGCAACATTTGGTGCAGGGATGACTTTTCCTTGACACCACAGGATCTGTGGACCCCACAGGACCCCACCATCAATCTCTCTCTTCTTCCCCCATTCACCAATCACCTCAATACCTCTTCCCCAAAAACCCTTCACCTATCAAATCCCATCTTTCTCTTCACCACTCACATCCATCCTTCATAAATCCCCACCAACCTCACCCTTCAAATTCAAACCACTTTCCCTCCCAAACCCACCCTCCATGGCCGAACCATTACCCCCCCTCTCTCCTATATATACCCTTCTTCAACCCTTCATTTTCACACAACCTAAACACCCCTTCTTTCCCTTCTTGGCCGAACACACCATCTTCCCCCTCTTCCTCATTTCTTCTTCTTCTACTCTCTTCTTTCTCTTTTGCTCGAGAACGAGCAAACATTTTAAGTTTGGTGTGGTAAAAGCGTTGCTTTTTCATAACCATTTATGGCATCCAAGGCCGGAGAAACCTCTAAAAAGAGGAAAGGGAAGGCAAAAGCTTCCACCTCCGAGTCATGGGAGATGGATAGATTCCTCTCAAGGGTGCATCAAGTCCACTTCTATGAAGTTGTGGCCTTGAAGAAGGTGATCCCCGAGGTCCCCTTTTCACTCAAAAAGGGTGAATATCCGGAGATCCGCCATGAGATCTGAAGAAGAGGTTGGGAAGTACTCACCAACCCCATTCAACAAGTCGGAATCTTGATGGTTCAAGAGTTCTATGCCAATGCATGGATCACAAAGAACCATGACCAAAGTGTGAACCCGAATCCAAAGAATTATCTCACTATGGTTCGGGGGAAATACTTGGATTTTAGTCCGGAGAGTGTGAGGGTGGCGTTCAACTTGCCTATGATGCAAGGAGATGAGCATCCTTACACTAGAAGGGTCAACTTTGATCAAAGGTTGGACCAAGTCCTCACAACCATATGTGAAGAGGGCGCACAATGGAGGCAAGATTCAAGAGGAAAGCCGGTCCAATTGAGAAGGCATGACCTCAAGCCCGTGGCTAGAGGATGGTTAGAGTTCATACAATGCTCAATCATTCCCACTAGCAACCGGTCCGAAGTTACCATAGACCGGGCCATCATGATTCATAGCATCATGATTGGAGAAGAAGTGGAAGTTCATGAGGTTATAGCTCAAGAACTCTACAAGGTGGCGGACAAGACCTCCACTTTGGCAAGGTTAGCCTTTCCTCACCTCATTTGTCACCTCTGTTATTCAGTTGGAGTTGACATAGAAGGAGATACCCCCATTGATGAGGACAAGCCCATCACCAAGAAAAGGATGGAGTATACAAGAGACCCCTCTCACCATGAGATCCCTGAGATTCCTCAAGGGATGCACTTTCCTCCACAAAATTATTGGGAGCAACTAAACACCTCCCTAGGAGAGTTGAGTTCCAACATGGGACAACTAAGGGTGGAGCATCAAGAACACTCCATTCTCCTCCATGAAATTAGAGAAGATCAAAGAATCATGAGGGAGGAGCAACAAAGACAAGGAAGAGACATTGAGGAGCTCAAGCACTCCATAGGATCTCCAAGAGCAAGAAAGAGCCGCCATCACTAAGGTGGACCCGTTCCTTGATTTCCTTGTTCTTTATTCTTCTGTTTTTCGATTTTTATGCTTTATGTTTATCCATGTTTGTGTCTTATGATCATTAGTGTCTTAGTGTCTATGCCTTAAAGTTATGAATGTCCTATGAATCCATCACCTCTCTTAAATAAAAATGTGCTTAATTGAAAAGGAAAGAATTGCATGAATTCTGAATTTTATAATAGTTTAATTATTTTGATGTGGTGGCAACACTTTTGTTCTCTGAATGTATGCTTGAACAGTGCATATGTCTTTTGAACTTGTGGTTCATGAATGTTGGCTCTTGAAAGAATAATGAAAAAGGAGACATGTTACTGAGGATCTGAAAAATCATAAAAATGATTCTTGAAGCAAGAAAAAGCAGTGAATACAAAAAAAAAGAGAAAGAAAGCAAGCGAAAAAAAAAAAAACCGAAAAAAAAAGAGAAAGAAAAAGAAAAGAAATAAAGTTGTGATCCAAGGCAAATAAGAGTGTGCTTAAGAACCCTGGACACCTCTAATTGGGGACTTTAGCAAAGCTGAGTCACAATCTGAAAAGGTTCACCCAATTATGTGTCTGTGGCATGTATGTATCCGGTGGTAATACTGGAAGACAGAGTGCTTTGGGCCATAGCCAAGACTCAATAAGTAGCTGTGTTCAAGAATCATCATACTTAACTAGGAGAATCAATAACACTATCTGGATTCTGAGTTCCTAAAGAAGCCAATCATTCTGAATTACAAGGGATAGAGTGAGATGCCAAAACTATTCAGAGACAAAAAGATAAAAGCCCCGCTCATCTAATTAATACTAATCTTCATAGATGTTTTTAGAGTTCATTGCATATTCTCTTCTTTTTTATCTTATTTGATTTTCAGTTGCTTGGGGACAAGCAACAATTTAAGTTTGGTGTTGTGATGAGCGGATAATTTGTATACTTTTTGGCATTGTTTTTAGTATATTTTTAGTATGATCTAGTTAGTTTTTAGTATATTTTTATTAGTTTTTAGTTAAAATTCACTTTTCTGGACTTTACTATGAGTTTGTGTGTTTTTCTGTGATTTCAGGTATTTTTTGGCTGAAATTGAGGGACCTGAGCAAAAATCTGATTCAGAGACTCAAAAGGACTGCAGATGCTGTTGGATTCTGACCTCCCTGCACTCGAAGTGGATTTTCTGGAGCTACAGAAGCCCAATTGGCGCGCTCTCAACGGCGTTGGAAAGTAGACATCCTGGGCTTTCCAGCAATATAATAGTCCATACTTTGCCCAAGATTTGATGGCCCAAACCGGCGTTCAAAGTCACCTCAAGAAATTCCAGCGTTAAACGCCGGAACTGGCACCTTTTTGGGAGTTAAACGCCCAAACTGGCACTAAAGCTGGCGTTTAACTCCAAGGAGAGTCTCTACACGAAATTGCTTCATTGCTCAGCCCAAGCACACACCAAGTGGGCCCGGAAGTGGATTTTTATGTCATTTACTCATCTATGTACTAGTTTTCTATAAGTAGGACCTTTTACTATTGTATAGAGACATCTAGGACTTTGGTAGCTATCTTTGTTTTATGCTATCTTAGACCTTTGGGAGGCTGGCCATTCGGCCATACCTAGACCTTGTTCTTATGTATTTTCAACGGTGGAGTTTCTACACACCATAGATTAAGGTGTGGAGCTCTGCTGTACCTCGAGTATTAATGCAATTACTATTGTTCTTCCATTCAATTCCGCTTGTTCTTTGTCCAAGATATCACTTGTTCTTCAACATGATGAAGGTGATGATTGACGCCCATCACCATTCTCACTCATGAACAAGGTGACTGACAACCATTCTTGTTCTACAAGCATCTGAGGCTTGGTGAATATCTCTTGGATTCCTGATTGCACGATGCATGGTTGATCGCCTGACAACCGAGTGCTCGCCTGACAAACGAGCCAACCATTCCGTGAGATCAGAGTCTTCGTGGTATAGGCAAGAACTGATGGCAGCATTCAAGAGAATCCGGAAGGTCTAACCTTGTCTGTGGTATTCTGAGTAGGATTCAATGACTGAATGACTGTGACGTGCTTCAAACCTGTAACCTACTGGGCGTTAGTGACAGACGCAAAAGAGTGATTCTATTCCGGTAGGGGAGGGAACCAAACCGGTGATTGGCAGTACTGTGACAGAGTGCGTGCATTAGCTTTCACTGCGCGGATGGGAGGTAGCCACTGACAATGGTGAAACCCTACACGAGCTTGCCATGGAAAGGAGTAAGAAATGATTGGATGAAGGCAGTAGGAAAGCAGAGAGACGGAAGGGAAGGCATCTTCATACGCTTGTCTGAAGCTCTTACACCAATGATATACATAAGTATCACTATCTTTATCTTTTATATTATTTTCGTTCATCATCGTATTTGAGTTTGCCTGACTAAGATTTACAAGATGACCATAGCTTGCTTCAATGCTAACAATCTCCGTGGGATCGACCCTTACTCACGTAAGGTATTACTTGGACGACCCAGTGCACTTGCTGGTTAGTTGTGCGAAGTTGTGTAATGCCATGGAATTGAACCACCAAGTTTTTGGAGTTCATGACCGGGGATTATGAGAGTTGTGAAAAAGTATTGTTCACAATTTCGCGCCACCAATTGCCATGCTTGACTGCCGCTGTGATGTACGTGTTCTGGTCCTCTTTTCACCCTTCCGTTTAATGTTTCTAGGGTTTTGCATGTTGCCGCTGCTTGAAAAAGGTTGTTCCTTTAGTGGTTTTAGGTACTATTGGTAGTTTCTCTTTTGGTGAAGATGATGTTTTGTTTGATGATTTCTGCTTTGGTTGTTGTTTCTGGTTTGAAAGGGAACGTTGTTGCTGGGGTGTGAATCTTGTAAATCTCCTTGGGTTCTTGTATTGTGCCTTTCCCCCAAATGGTACCCCAGGATTTTCAACGTAAGTCCTGGGGACTCCTTTTGTTGCTTGTAATGTACTGGGTTATATGGTCGAGTTGTTTTGCTGCTGTCCGAGATGTGTTTTAGTAATCCGATATTATTTTTTTATTGTAGGACTAGTTGGTCTTATGGCTTCTCGCAAGAATATTATTGAGACGTATTCCCGAGTCCCTGAGGGCATGGCCGATTGGGTAGATTCCATGGTTCTTCTATGTCATTCAATGGTGGATTCTGACTTCTGTAGAGAGCTGCGAAAACACCATAGGGTCTGTGGTAGTGGTGCCCAGGAAGGGAACGAGCTGGTAGCGCCTGATTCCAATGAGAGAGTTTGTTTTCCTACTTCTATTGAGGGGGAGCGTCCCTACTTTTATGCTTATGAATACTTCTTTAGTCTGTTGGACATTACTTTTCCTTTTTCCGCTTTTGAGACCAACCTGTTGTGGTCTTGTAACATTGCTCCATCCCAGCTTCATCCCAATTCGTGGGGTTTTATAAAAAAATTTCAGCTGCTGTGTCAAGAGTTAGGCATCAAGCCTTCTCTAACTCTTTTCCTTTATTTGTTTGTTTTGGCCAAGCCTGGGGCCTCTTCAAAAAAGAAAGCTTCTTGGATTTTCTTTAGATCTGCCCAAGGGCACAAGGTCTTTGCCATGTATGATAAGTCCTTTAAGGATTTTAAAAACTATTTCTTTAAAGTACGAGCTGTCGAGGGGGTTCGCCCCTTTTTTCTTTATGAAAATGATGAGCCTGCTTTTCCTCTTGAGTGGCAAAAGAATGTCATAGTGTCTCGGTATACTTGGAAGATGTTGGACGGGGTCGAACAGGCCTTTGTGAGCGTATTGGAGGATATTTGGGGGAGCCTCCGCATCTGGATACTAAGAAATTTCTGGGAGACCCCTATTTGGTCCGAAAAGTGTTGGGTATTGACTGACGTACTTTTTTATTCTATTTTATCCCTGTGATCCATGACTTTTATTTGCTGATTCTATTTTTTCTATTTTTCAAAAATGTCGAAAAATACCGACTCCATGAAGGCTTTCAAAAAAGCCAGGAAGGCAACTGCTGCACAAAACATCTCGGTCAAGGCAGCAGGGGAGGGATCTTCTCAAACCACCATGAAACCGCCTGTACCAGGTTCCCCTGGGTAGAGAAGGGTGATCCTTACTACTCGGGTTCGCCTGTTAGATCCTCCACAAACTTCTACTACTGCTTCTGGTGCTCCTTCCTCAAAAAGGCAGAAAACAAATGAGCCCTTTAACTGGATGCCCCGGATTTTGATGCTGTCGAGTTTGTCGACCAGCAAGTTGCCCGTTACGGTGCGCTTTCTATGGATGATGTGTCCCTTTTTCAGCATTTAGATTTTATCACCAGAAACAGTGTGAAGATGGCACATATGGGTGCGGCTATTTTTTGAACTGTTCAGGGTATCCCGATTCATGCTACGAAGTCTTTTATGGAAGAGGCTAAATCGGAGTTTGATCGGATCAAGGGTCTGAAGGAGGAATTGGAGGTGATGTTGGCGAAGGTAGAAAAGGAACTGGAGGGTGAGAAGGCTAGCTCTATCGCCTTGGCGGCTTCCTTGAAGTTGGCTGAGGACATGGTATTGAAGCACAATGATAGCTATGTCTCAGCTTATAGGGAGTTGGTGCATCTCCGGAATGACTTGGAAACTTCTCGGGTTAATTATGCCGAGCTCCAGGGTCACCTTGTGGGCAGCGTGACTGCTGCCTATGAGAACCTGATGGAGCAGTTCCGGATTGTTGCCCTGATGCCGATTTGACTCTCGTTAGTCTTGATAACATAGTAAAGGATGGCAAGATTGTCCCGGATGATCCCGATGATGACATTGAACCTCCTCCTGCGCCTTCTCTTAAAACTTCTGCTATGCCGGTTACTTCAGCCCCCTCAACCGTAGTTGAGCCAGATCCTGATTGTCAGATCTTGAATCGAGGCGACGGGACAGTGGATGCGGTGCCTCTCTAGACTCGTCCTCCTTCACTCCGGGATGCTGCTATTGGGAAACCTTTAGACTCTCTTTGATTATTTCTGATGAATTTGTGTATAGTCCGGCCTGTGGGCTTTGAACTTTTTATTTTGTAAATGGTGTTTTGTTGACTGTTGATACTTTCTGTTGCTTATTTAGCAACTTTGTTTTGAAAAACAAAGTGACTTTCGAGCTTTCTGGGCTGATTTGGGTGGCCTCTGAAGCTTTGCTATTATAATTTAGTAGTTTTTATATCTTGTCTGCTTTGCACTCGTCTTGGCACCTTTGTAGGTTTTTATCTGACATGATTAACTTGATCCTTTGGCCTGACGTTGCTCTCATCAATCTTGAACTGTTGTTTATCGTAATACTGATATTGCCGAACTTGGTTTTTGATTTGTTTGTAGCCCTCCTTTTTGGACCTTACTCAAGGTCTCTTCCAAGGGTAGCTTTATCGTGTCGATTCCGGTCAAATTACTCGGTAATCCTTTTTCTGGGACTTTGTTCGTGTCTCTTTCAGGGATTACCTTCGTAGCTTTGTATCTTGGACCGACTTCGTCATGCCGGGCTTTTGTCGAGTTACTTCATAATCCTCTTTCTTGGACCTTGTTCAGGTCTCTTTCAGGGATTTATCTTTTGTAACTTTATCTTTCTGGGCCGACTTCGTCATGTCGGACTTTTGTCGAGTTACTTGATAATCCTCTTTCTTGGACCTTGTTCAGGTCTCTTTCAGGGATTTATCTTTTGTAACTTTATCTTTCCGGGCCGACTTTGTCACGTCGGGTCCTATCGAGTTACTTGATAATCCTCTTTTTTTGGACCTTGTTTAGGTCTCTTTCAGGGATTATTTTTTGTAACTTTATCTTTCCGGGCCGACTTCATCATGTCGGGCTTTTGTCGAGTTACTTGATAATCCTCTTTCTTGGACCTTGTTCAGGTCTCTTTCAGGGATTTATCTTTTGTAACTTTATCTTTCCGGGCCGACTTTGTCACGTCGGGCCCTGTCGAGTTACTTGATAATCCTCTTTTTTGGACCTTGTTCAGGTCTCTTTCAGGGATTATTTTTTGTAACTTTATCTTTCTGGGCCGACTTTGTCATGTCGGGCCCTGTCGAGTTATTTGATAATCCTCTTTTTTGGACCTTGTTCAGGTCTCTTTCAGGGATTATTTTTTGTAACTTTTTTGTAGGAGTCCGACTTCCTCATGTCGGGCTCTTCGAAGTTATAGTAATCCTCTTTTATAGGGTTGGCCAAACCTCTTTCCAAGGCTTTACTTATAACTTGGTTTGTTGTGGTTGGTCCGACTCTTCGTGTCGGCCAACCTTTAAGTTATTTTATAACAATCCACTTTATTAGGACCTCGTCAGGTCCTTTCTATGGATCACTTTCTATAACTTCTTGTATTATTCTTGTTTTCATCTTTGCTGATTTTGTAGAATTTGGGTTTTTAGCTCTCGTTTTTATCGTGATCGCACAGTGAATTCGGTTTTCACTTTCTGTCGATCTGTAACTTTACAATCGGGCGATGAATGTTTTCAGAATAATCGACTTGAGCGTTTGTAGAGAATCTGGACAAATTTCATTAAAAGAAAATGCAAATATACATGAGGAATTAATCTCCTAAGTCGGGTGATTCGTAGGTCTTGGCGGGGCGCCTTGTTAAAAAACCTTTTTCAGGAAAAAGAGTGCCCCTTGTCCAAGATCTTTTATCACCCCTAGTTATAGTACCTTCTTAGGTTGCAGGCGTCCCATGATCTAGGATGCTCTCGCCCGTCGAGTTCAGAAAGTTTGTAGTAGCCCTTTCCCAATACTTCTATGACTCGGAAGGGTCCTTTCCAGTTTGCTGCCAGCTTTCCTTCTCCAGGTCGAGTTGTTCCTATATCGTTTCGGATTAGGATAAGGTCGTTTTCAACAAAGGCCCGCTGTATTACTTTTTGGTTGTATCTGGAGGCCATTTGTCTTTTCAGCGCCTCTTCCCTTATCCGAGCTTTCTCTCGGATTTCTGGAAGTAAGTCGAGCTCTTCCCTTTGAAGGTGGGAATTGACTTTTTTGCTAAAATGGATTACTCTGGGTGATCCTTCTTCGACCTTTACTGGAATCATTGCCTCCATTCCGTAAGCTAATCGAAAGGGTGACTCCTTTGTCGTGGAATGAGGAGTCGTTCGATACGCCCATAGGACTTGTGGGAGCTCCTCAGCCCAGGCTCCCTTTGTATCCTGTAATCTCCGTTTTATCCCTGCTAATATAACTTTGTTAGCAGCTTTGGCTTGCCCATTGGCTTGGGGTGCTCAACAAAGGTGAATTGTTGTTTTATATTCAGATCGGCCGCTAGTTTTCTGAAGCCTGCGTCTGTGAACTGGGTACCATTGTCTGTAGTGATGGACTATGGAACTCCGAACCTTGTGACGATGTTTCTATATAGAAATTTCCGACTTCTTTGAGCTGTGGCATTGGCTAGGGGTTTTGCCTCGATCCATTTTGTGAAGTAGTCTATTCCTACTATGAGGAATTTGACTTGTCCTGATCCTCGAGGAAAAGGTCCGAGGAGATCGAGTCCCCATTTTGCGAATGGCCAAGGTGAGGTTACACTGATGAGTTCCTCTGGCGGAGCGGTGTGGAAGTTGGCATGCTTTTGACATGGCAAACATGTCCTTACGAATTTTGTGGCTTCTTTTTGTAGGGTTGGCCAATAGAATCCTGCCCGTAGTACTTTTTTGGTGAGTGCTTGCGCTCCGAGGTGATTGCCACAAATGCCACTGTGTACTTCTTCTAAGATATATTTAGTGTTGGAAGTCGGCACGCATTTTAGCAATGGTGTTGAAATCCCTCTTTTGTATAAAGTATTATTTATGATGGTATAGTATTGTGCTTTCCGTTTTAACCTCTTTGCCTCTTTCTCATCTGTAGGGAGGGCCTTAGTTGTGAGGTAATTAATTATGCAGGTCATCCATCCCTGATTGCGACTTGTTATGGCTAAGACCTTTTCTTCTTCTAAGATTGATGGCTTCTGTAGAATTTCTTGGATAAGGCTTCTATTGTTGCCTCCTGGTTTGGTACTGGCTAGTTTTGAGAGTGCATCAGCCCGGGCATTCTGTTCTCGGGGTATTTGTCGAATCTCGTACTCTCCAAGTTGTTCGAGCTGTTCCCTGGTTTTGTCTAGGTACTTTTTCATAGTGGGGTCTTTGGCTTGGTAGCTGCCTGTTATTTGTGAAGTGACTACCTGTGAGTCGCTGAAGATGATAAGTTTTTGAGCTCCGACCTCCCTAGCCAGCTTCAAACCAGCAAGTAGTGCTTCATATTCCGCTTGATTGTTTGAGGCAGGGAACCCAAATTTGAGGGAGAGTTCGATCTGGGTCCCCTGGTCGCTTTCAATTATTACGCCTGCGCCACTTCCCATTTTATTTGAGGAGCCATCCACATATAGATTCCATTCTATGGGGGTTTTCGGTGTATCCGTAAATTCCGCAATGAAGTCGGCCAAATATTTAGATTTGATGGCCATCCGAGCTTCGTATTGAAGGTCAAATTCGGACAGCTCGACTGCCCATTGCAAGATTCTGCCTGCCAAATCTGTTTTCTGTAAAATTCCTTTTATGGGCTGGTTGGTCCGAATTTTAATGGTGTGAGACTGAAAATATGGGCGAAGTCGTCGATATGTTATTATGAGAGTGTAAGCGAACTTTTCTATTTTCTGGTAGTTCTGTTCGGACCCTTGTAACGCTTTGCAGATAAAGTATATGGGTTGTTGCCCACTGTTGTCTTCTCGGACCAGTGCTGAGGCTATTGCCTGATTTCCCACTGCGAGGTACAAGATGAGTGGTTTCCCTTCCCGTGGCCGACTTAATATAGGTGGCTGTCCCAGAAATTTTTTGAAGTCTTGGAAGGCTTGCTCGCATTCAACTGTCCATTCAAACTCCTTTCCCTTCCTTAGAGTGGCGTAGAAGGAGAGAGATCTTATTGCGGATCCCGCCAGGAATCTGGACAAGGTTGCCAACCGCTCGTTGAGTTGTTGTACCTCTTTGATACAAGTCGGGCTTTTCATGTCGAGTTCGGCCCTGCACTTGTCTGGGTTTGCCTCGATTCCTCTCTGTGTGATCATAAAACCCAAGAATTTACCAGTTTCTACTGTGAAAGTACATTTTGTGGGAGTGAGTCGCATGCCGTGTCGTCTTATGGTGTTGAATACTTGTGTCACGTCGGATAATAACATTTCGTCGTTTTGCGTCTTACTAGCGTGTCGTCTACGTAGACCTCCATGATCTTTCCGATGTAATCCGAAAAAACTTTGTTCATTAATCTTTGGTAAGTGGCTCCTGCATTTTTGAGACCGAAGGACATAACAATGTAGCAGTAATTTGCCTTTGGGGTTAAGAAAGAGGTTTTTTCTTGGTCGGGTGGGTACATTGGGATTTGGTTATATCCCGAGTATGCGTCCATAAAGGAGAGGTATTTGTATCCGGAAGAGGCATCTACCAGTGCGTCGATGTTTGGGAGCGGATAAGGATCTTTCGGGCAAGCTTTATTGAGATCGGTATAGTCGTTGCATATTTTCACTTCCCATTTGACTTTTTTACCAAAACGACATTAGCAAGCCATAGCGGGTATTTGACTTCTCTTATGAAGCCTGCCTCCAGTAGATCTCGTACCTATTTTTTCACTACTTGAGAGCTTTCTGGCCCTAGCTTTCTGTGCCTTTGTTGTACTAGCTGAGATCTTGGGTAGACTGCTAGCTTGTGGCACATTAGTTTGGGATCTATGCCTGGCATGTCTGCGGCCTTCCACGCAAAGAGTCGGCGTTGTCGCGTAGAAACTGTATGAGTGATTCTTTTATGTCCCCTTTTAGGAGTGTGCCGATTGGTTGTTTGGTCCGGGGTGTTCCGGATCTGGATTTTCTCTATTTCTTCTTCAGGTTGTGGGCGGAGCTCCTCCCGCCTCCGAACTCCACCGAGCTCGATTGTGAGGAATTCTTCTCCTCTGCCTCTGAGGTTTAGACTTTCGTTGTAATAGCGGCGCGCCATCTTCTGATCTGCCTTTACTGTGGCTATTCCTTCTGAGGTTGGGAACTTCATGCATAGATGCGGAGTCGAAACTATTGCGCCGAGTTGATTTAACGTTGTCCGACCTATTAGGGCATTGTAGGCTGAGCTTACGTCAACGACAATGTAATCTATTTTGAGTGTTCTTGACTGACTTCCCTTTCCAAAAGTTGTGTGGAGCGGGATGTATCCCATTGGTTGAACCGGGGTATCTCCTAACCCGAACAGACTGTCCAGATGTGCTCTGAGTTCATTTTCTTCCAAGCCGAGTTTGTCGAAGGCCGTTTGGAATATGATATCGGCAAAGCTTCTCTGGTCTATTAATGTGCGGTGAAGATTTGTGTTTGCTAGTATAATAGTGATGACCATGGGATCGTCATGCCCTGACGTGACGCCGGATGCCTCTTCCTTGGTAAAAGTGATCGCCGGGATGTCGAGTGTTTCCTTTTTTTCTGCGACGTGGTATACGTCTTTGAGATGTCTTTTGCGGGATGATTTGGAGATTTCTCCTCCGGCGAATTCACCGTGTATCATGTGGACATGTCTTTTTGGCATCTGGGATGATCGCGCGGTTGTTCCGACGTCTTCTGCTCTTCTTCTTTTCCTTTGTTCATCATCACGGGTGGCCAGGTATCGATCTAGCTTTCCTTCTCGTACGAGCTTTTCTATGACATTTTTTAAGTCAAAACATCCATTGGTGGAGTGTCCGTGGATCCGATGGTATTCACAATATTCAGCCTAGTTTCCTCCTCCTTTTTTACCTTTGAGTGGTCGAGCTGGTGGTATTTTTTCTCTGTTGCAAACCTCTCTGTAGACATCCACAAGAGACACCCGAAGAGGGGTGTAATTGTGGTATTTTTTATTTTTTCTCCATGTCGATCTTCCTTTTTTCTGGAATCTTTGTCTTTATCCCGAGGGGTGAACCCTGCTTTTGAGGTCTCTCCTAATCGGGAGTTTTCCTCCATGTTGATGTACTTTTTCGCTCGCTCTTGCACCTCGTTCAGAGATGTAGGGTACTTCTTTGATATCGATTGACTAAAAGGCCCTTCTTGCAGGCCATTAATGAGACCCATGATGGCAGCTTCTGTTGGAAGGTTTTGTATATCCATGCATGTTTTGTTGAATCTCTCCATGTAGTTACGCAAGGTTTCCCGCTCTCCTTGTCTGATTCCTAGTAAGCTCGGAGCATGTTTAGCTTTGTCCTTTTGGATGGAGAATCTGGCCAGGAACTTCTTCGCCATGTCGTCGAAACTCGAGATGGATCTTGGAGGGAGGTTGTCGAACCATCTAATTGCTATTTTTGTTAAAGTAGTTGGAAAGGCTTTGCAACGAACTGCATCTGAGGCATCGGTGAGGTACATTCTACTTTCCGGCGTCGCCTTATTTCTCTTTGTAGATCCTTCTCGGCCTCTCGTTGACGTAGAGCGTCTTCTTCAAGTTGTTTTAACGGATCTTGAAATGCCTCCAGGGCTCCCTCGTTTGGGGAGTTCTTATTGTTGATTTGGGGAGTATCTTTTGGTGTTGTGTCCGTATTTTTATGCGACGTTCTTTCTTCTAGATCTGAGGTGTGATCATTGTCATGGTCGTCCGCCATGGCAATGGGATAACTTCCAAGTTCTCCGGCAACGGCGCCAATATTCCGAGGGTTACCTGAAACTAGAGGTCAATCTCGGACGAGATCTTCTATGTTGGTCGGAGCTGCGGAGTCCGATCTGATGATGGTGGTCAGAGTTGCTGTGTCCGACTCGTTGGACTTGGTGATGATGCTGATCCTTCGTCCCCGGAGGGTGGGGGGTACCTGTAAGGGACTCCGATACTTAAGTTAGCAAGGGTATTAAGCAGGTATTGAGTAGAATCAGAGTATGAGTTATACCTGGGTGCTCCAGTGTATTTATAGTGACGAGGCGTGACCTTTTTAGATAAGATAAGTTAGTTATCTTATCTTATCTTACCTTCTAGGTGAGGTCAGCTTATCTTCATGGGAACCGCCCTTCTCTCTGTAGGTTTGGGCTACCTTAGGATTTGGATGTGTTCCTCTATTTGGGCCCTTCTTTGGGCTTTCCTGTGACTTGGCCGAGCTCTTTGAGAAGAGGTCGGGTCATCTTGACCTGAAGAGGTCGGTGGCTTTGTCTGCAGAACATCCCGGGTCAGACAGCTTTGACCCAGGGTATGAACAGCATTAAATACCAGGCGCGGAGAATGAGGCGACGAGTGACGTCTTTGGAACAGACAAAACCCACTCACGCGTAAGTGGCACGCCCCATCACGAACGACCGACGTGGCGAGAACTCAACCAAGGTGAAAATGGACGAAACGCGCTAACAACGGCGCATGCGACAATGGCTGGCGCGTTGGGGGCATTATTCCGACCCAACCCAGCTGGCCCAATGCCAGGGTCCGAGCGGCCGGCCGACCTGACGGGTTGACAAAACCCGAACTAGTGGGCGATCCAAGCATCCCTCCACGAGGCTCCTGGCAGCTGGGGAAGGAAACTTCTTGGAAGGTGGGACTGCCCATGAGGGGCCTTCCCCAGCACAGACTATATAAAGGGAGGGCCCTACCCCTCCCCAGAGGTGTGACACCTATCCTTTACTTTTTTTGCCACCTTGTACAGATTCTGACTTGAGCGTCGGAGTCCCTTTTGCAGGTGGCTCCCCCCACATCACACCGACCAGTCGATAAGATCCTCGAGCCCTCCTCCTCTCTCCGCCACACCAGTCCATGAGATCCAGTCACCCGCGAACAATCCGGATCCAGATCTCCCGTCAATCCAGAGTACCCAAGACCTCCGACCTGTTCAAGAACCGAGCAATCGAACACTGTTCATACCCTGGGTCAAGCTGTCCGACCCGGGATGTTTAGCGACAAGCCGACCGACCTCTTCAGGTCAGACTATCCGACCTCTTCTCAAAGAGCTCGGCCAACTCACCAAAGGAGCCCAAAGGAGGCCCAAAATGAAGGAACACAGCCCAATCTAAAGGCAACTAAAGCCCAGAAAAATAAAGGCGGTTCCCTTAAAGATAAGATGACTTCACTCAAAGATAAGATAAGATAAGATACGATAATTATCTTATCCACAGGAGGCCACTCCTCACCATTATAAATACATTGGAGCACCCAGGTATAACTCATACTCTGATTCTACATAAAACCTGTTTAATACCCATGCTAACTTAAGCATCAGAGTCTCTTGCAGGTACCCCCCACCCTCCGGTGACGAAGGATCAGCAGTGCAGCCAGTCCAACAAGTCAGACACGACAGCTCCGGCCGTCTCCCACCAGCCGGACACGTTAGCACCAACCAGTACAGAAGATCTCGTCCGAGATCGACCTCCAGTTTCAGGTAACCCTCGGAACATTGGCGCCGTTGCCGGGGAACCTGGAAGTCATCCCACCACCATGGCGGACAACCATGACAACGACCACGATTCAGATCTAGAGGATAGAATGCGCATAAAAACGCGGACGCCACCCCAAAAGCACACCCCAAAACGGGGGAGATAAGTAACCTGCAAACACAGAAATCATGGAAGCACTACAAGCTCAACAAAACTGCCTCCAACAACTCGAAAAAGAAGACGAGCATCATCGGGAAACCAAGAAGGACATCCGAAGGGAAACTAGGCGACGCCGAGAGTTAAAAGATAAGCTCTTAAAACTCGAAGTTGATCTCAAAACCGAGACGGCTCGATCCAGTCACGAAGATAGCCCCCACAAAGATCAAGACCCATTCACCAAAGAGATCATGAAAGCTAAAGGTCCCAAAGGACTTCAAAGATCCCAACATGACTCCGTACGACGGCACATCAAGATCCAAGCTATCATCTTAGAAATTTCAGAAGCAGGATGTATCTCACGGAGGCCTCAGATGCAATCCGTTATTCTCCATCCAGAAGGACAAAGCCAAACACGCATCATGTCTATTAGGGATCAAGCAAGGAGATCGAGAGAGCCTACGCAATTACATGGAAAGATTTAACAAAACATGTCTGGACATACAAAGTCTGCCAACAAAAGCAGCTATCAGGGGTCTCATCAATGGTCTACGAGAAGGACCTTTTAGCCACTCAAATATCCAAGAAGCACCCAAACATCTCGAAACGAGGTACAGGAACGGGCAGAGAAGTACATCAACATGGAGAAAAACTCTCGACTAGGAGAGATCTCAAAAACCAAACATTTCTACTTCTCTCGGGATAAGGATAAAGAGTCCAAGAAAAAAGAAGATCAACATGGAGAGAAGCCTAGAAAATACCACAATTACACCCCCATTCGGGTGTCTGTTGTGGATATCTACCGAGAAATATGCAACACTGAGAAGATCCCATCAACTCGCCCAATCAAAAACAAAAGAGGTCGGACGTGTTGAAGGTCCACCTCACACCAAAGAGGTCGGACGTGTTGAAGGTCCACCTCACACCAAAGAGGTCGGACAAAGTTGAAGGTCCACCTCACACCAAAGTGGTCGGACGAGTTGGAGGTCCACCTCACACCAAAGAGGTCGGACGAGTTAGAGGTCCACCTCACACCAAAGAGGTCGGACATGTTGAAGGTCCACCTCACACCAAAGAGGTCGGACGCGTTGAAGGTCCACCTCACACCAAAGAGGTCGGACAAGTCGAAGGTCTACCTCACACCAAAGAGGTCGGACAAGTCGAACGTCTCACACCAAAGAGGTCAAACGAGTTGAACGTCCACCTCACACCCCTGAGAGACATGTTCATGGAGGATTCGCAGGATGAAGGATGATGAGCGGATAATTTATACGCTTTTTGGCATTGTTTTTAGTAGGTTTTTAGTATGAATTAGTTAGTTTTTAGTATATTTTTATTAGTTTTTAGTTAAAATTCACTTTTCTGGACTTTACTATGAGTTTGTGTGTTTTTCTGTGATTTCAGGTATTTTCTGGCTGAAATTGAGGGATCTGAGCAAAAATCTGATTTAGAGGCTGAAACGGACTCCAGATGCTATTGGATTCTGACCTCCCTGCACTCGAAGTGGATTTTCTGGAGCTACAGAAGCCCAATTGGCACGCTCTCAACGGCATTGGAAAGTAGATATCCTGGGCTTTCCATCAATGTATAATAGTCCATACTTTGCCCAAGATTTGATGGCCCAAACCGGCGTGGCAATTCAGCCTCAGAATTTCCAGCGTTTAACGCCGGAACTGGCATAAAACTTGGAGTTAAACGCCCAAACTGGCATGAAAGCTGGCGTTTAACTCCAGAAAAGGTCTCTACATATGAAAGCTTCAATGCTCAGCCCAAGCACACACCAAGTGGGCCCGGAAGTGGATTTTTCTGTCATTTACTCATTTCTGTAAATCTTAGGATACTATTAATAGGATCTTTTGACATTGTATCTGACCTCATTACACTTTACACGTTTCTTTGTGTACTTCTTACAGCATGAGTCTCTAAACCCCATGGTTGGGGGTGAGGAGCTCTGCTGTGTCTTGATGGATTAATGCAATTACTACTATTTCTTATTCAATCATGCTTGCTTCCATTCTAAGATATCACTTGTTCTTAACCCGGATGAATGTGATGATCCATGACACTCATCATATTCTCAACTATGAACGTGTGCCTGACAACCACCTCCGTTCTACCTTAGATTGAGTAGATATCTCTTGGATTCCTTAACCAGAATCTTCATGGTATAAGCTAGAACTGATGGCGGCATTCAAGAGAATCCGGAAGGTCTAAACCTTGTCTGTGGTATTCTGAGTAGGATTCAATGATTGAATGACTGTGACGAGCTTCAAACTCCTGAAGGCGGGGCGTTAGTGACAGACGCAAAAGAATCACTGGATTCTATTCCGGCCTGATTGAGGACCGACAGATGGATAGCCGTGCCGTGACAGGGCGCGTTGAACATTTCCACTGAGAGGATGGGAGGTAGCCACTGACAACGGTGAAACCCTACATACAGCTTGCCATGGAAGGAGCCTTGCGTGTTTGATGAAGAAGACAGTAGGAAAGCAGAGATTCAGAAGATGGAGCATCTCCAAAACCTCAACCTATTCTCCATTACTGCATAACAAGTACTTATTTCATGTTCTTTTACTTTTCACAATCAACCCTGATAATTTCTGATATCCTGACTAAGATTTACAAGATAACCATAGCTTGCTTCAAGCCAACAATCTCCGTGGGATCGACCCTTGCTCACGCAAGGTATTACTTGGACGACCCAGTGCACTTGCTGGTTAGTTGTGCGGGATTGCAAAAGTGTGATTGCAATTTCGTGCACCAAGTTTTTGGCGCCGTTGCCGGGGATTGTTCGAGTTTGGACAACTGACGGCTTATCTTGTTGCTTAGATTAGGACTGTTTTGTTTTTATTAGTTTAGAGTCTTTTAGTTGAGTCTAGTTTCATATTTTAAGTTTGGTGTCTATTGCATGCTTTTGCTTTTCTTTTAATTTTCGAATTTGCATGTCCTTAATCCCTTTTTGATCCGTAAAAGTTCTAAGTTTGGTGTCCTCTTTGTGTTTTTCTCTTAAAAAATTTTCGAAAATTAGTGTTTGATTTTCTAAAAATTTTAAGTTTGGTGTCTTTTTGTGTTTTTCTCTTTCCTCTTTTCAAAAATCAAATCTTTTTCATAAAAATTTTTCAATCATATCTTTTCAATTGTTATTTTCAAAATCTTTTTAATTAACTAATTGATTCAGTTCTCAATTTGCTTTGATCTTATTTTCTTTTTAACTTTCGAATTTTTATTTTAATTTTCTTTTGTTTTATTTTATTTTTTTCGTTAAAAAAATATATATATATATATCTATTTGCAATCCATTATGGACCTAAGTGGGATTGATCAGTCCAGAAGGACTCTGGGGTCATATGCTAACCCCATTACAGCTGCATATGGGAGTAGCATCTGCACGCCTCCCATCAAAGCAAGCAGCTTTGAGCTAAATCCTCAACTCATTATCATAGTACAGCAAAATTGCCAGTATTCCGGCCTTCCTCAGGAAGAGCCTACTGAGTTTCTGGCACAGTTCTTACAAATTGCTGACACAGTACATGATAAAGAGGTGGATCAGGATGTCTACAGACTATTACTATTTCCATTTGCTGTAAAAGATCAAGCTAAAAGGTGGTTGAATAACCAACCTACAGCAAGCATAAAGACATGGAAACAGTTATCAGACAAATTCCTGAATCATTTTTATCCTCCAAAGAGGATGACACAGCTAAGGCTGGACATCCAAGGCTTTAAACAAGAGGATAATGAATCCCTTTATAATGCCTGGGAGAGGTATAGAGGTATGCTAAGAAAATGCCCCTCTGAAATGTTTTCAGAGTGGGTACAGTTAGACATCTTCTACTATGGGCTTACAGAAAAAGCTCAGATGTCTTTAGACCACTCAGCTGGTGGATCTATACACATGAGGAAGACAATTAAAGAAGCTCAAGAGCTTATAGACACTGTTGCTAGAAACCAATATTTGTACTCTAGCAATGAGTTCTCTCCAGAAGAGGAAGTCATGACAGTAGTCACTGACCCTAATCCTCAAGAACAGATGATTGAGCTTAATCAGCAATTGCTCCTGATGACAGAACAGTTAGCAGAATTTAAAGAGATGCTCTATGAAACTAAAGTTGCTAACAAGAACATAGAACTGCAGTTGAATCAAGCAAAACAGCAAATATCTAAACAGATAACAGAGGAATGTCAAGCAGTTCAACTGAGGAGTGGGAAGACACTGAATACCACTGCTCAAAAGAGCAAAAAGCCAAACAAGGAACAATTGACAGAGGATAACCAAACCACTGTCCAAAATCCCTCTGAGGACAGTAAGAGCCCAGAGAGGAATGCTAGTGGCGTTCAAACGCCAGAAGGGGAAGGAAAGCTGGCGTTAAACGCCCATTCCCTGCCCAGTTCTGGCGTTCAAACGCCAGAAAAGGGAGAGAAGTTGGCGTTTAACACCCAATCTTCACCCATTCCTGGCGTTCAGACGCCAAGGGAAGGTCAGACACCTGAGAGTGCTGACAGTAATCCCTCTAACAAGGCCTCTTCAACCACTTCTGTAAGGAATAAACCTGCAGCATCTAAAGTTGAAGACTATAAGGCCAAGATGCCTTATCCTCAAAAACTCCGCCAAGCGGAACAGGATAAGCAATTTGCCCGCTTTGCAGACTATCTAAGGACTCTTGAAATAAAGATTCCGTTTGCAGAGGCACTTGAGCAAATACCTTCTTATGCTAAGTTCATGAAAGAGATCTTAAGTCATAAGAAGGATTGGAGAGAAACTGAAAAAGTATTTCTCACTGAAGAATACAGTGCAGTCATTCTGAAAAGCTTACCAGAAAAGCTTCAAGATCCAGGAAGCTTTATGATACCATGCACATTAGAAGGTGCTTGCACCAAGACAACCCTATGTGATCTTGGAGCAAGCATCAATCTAATACCTGCATCCACTATCAGAAAGCTTGGGTTGACTGGAGAAGTCAAACCAACCCGGATATGCCTCCAACTTGCTGATGGCTCCATTAAACATCCCTCAGGCATAATAGAGGATATGATTGTCAAGGTTGGGCCATTTGCCTTTCCAACCGACTTTGTGGTGCTGGAAATGGAGGAGCACAAGAGTGCAACTCTCATTCTAGGAAGACCTTTCCTAGCAACTGGACGAACTCTCATTGATGTACAAAAAGGGGAAGTAACCCTGAGAGTCAATGAGGATGAGTTCAAGTTGAATGCTGTGAAAACTATGCAGCATCCAGACACACCAAATGACTGCATGGGCGCTGACATTATTGACTCTTTGGTGGAAGAGATCAATATGACTGAAAGCCTAGAATCAGAGCTTGAAGACATCCTCAAGGATGCTCAGCCTGATCAAGAAGAACCACAGGAAACAAAGGAATTTTCAAAAATTCCTCAGGAGGAGGATAAACCTCCCAAACCTGAACTCAAACTACTACCACCATCCCTGAAGTATGCATTTCTGGGAGAGGGTGACACTTTTCCAGTGATTATAAGCTCTGCTTTAAATCCACAGGAAGAGGAAGCACTGATTCAAGTGCTGAGGACACACAAGACAGCTCTTGGGTGGTCCATAAGTGATCTTAAGGGCATTAGCCCAGCCAGATGCATGCACAAGATCCTATTGGAGGATAATGCCAAACCAGTGGTCCAACCACAGAGGAGGCTAAATCCTGCCATGAAGGAGGTGGTGCAGAAAGAGGTCACTAAATTACTGGAGGCTGGGATTATTTATCCTATTTCTGATAGCCCCTGGGTGAGCCCTGTACAAGTTGTCCCCAAGAAGGGAGGCATGACAGTGGTTCATAATGAAAAAGATGAACTGGTTCCTACAAGAACAGTCACAGGGTGGCGTATGTGTATTGACTACAGAAGGCTCAATACAGCCACCAGAAAGGATCATTTTCCTTTACCATTCATAGACCAAATGCTAGAAAGACTAGCTGGTCATGATTATTACTGCTTTTTGGATGGCTATTCAGGTTACAACCAAATTGCAGTAGATCCTCAGGACCAAGAGAAAACAGCATTTACTTGCCCTTCTGGCGTGTTTGCCTACAGAAGGATGCCTTTTGGTCTGTGCAATGCACCTGCAACCTTTCAGAGGTGCATGCTCTCTATCTTCTCAGATATGGTAGAGAAATTTCTGGAAGTCTTCATGGATGACTTCTCAGTATATGGAGACTCATTCAGCTCCTGTCTTAATCACCTAGCACTTGTCCTAAAAAGGTGCCAAGAGACTAACCTGGTTTTAAACTGGGAGAAATGTCACTTTATGGTGACTGAAGGAATTGTCCTTGGGCACAAAATTTCAAGCAGGGGAATAGAGGTGGATAAGGCAAAGGTAGAGGTAATTGAAAAATTACCACCACCTGCCAATGTTAAGGCAATCAGAAGCTTTCTGGGGCATGCAGGATTCTACAGAAAGTTCATAAAGGATTTTTCGAAAATTGCAAAACCTCTGAGTAATCTGCTAGCTGCTGACACACCATTTGTGTTTGACACACAGTGTCTGCAGGCATTTGAGACCCTGAAAGCTAAGCTGGTCACAGCACCAATCATCTCTGCACCAGATTGGACATTGCCATTTGAACTAATGTGTGATGCCAGTGACCATGCCATTGGTGCAGTGTTGGGACAGAGGCATAACAAGATTCTGCACGTCATTTATTATGCCAGCCGTGTTCTAAATGACGCACAGAAGAATTACACAACCACAGAAAAAGAATTACTTGCAGTGGTCTATGCCATTGATAAGTTTAGATCCTACCTAGTGGGATCCAAAGTGATTGTGTACACTGACCATGCTGCTCTTAAATACTTACTCACAAAGCAGGATTCAAAACCCAGGCTAATAAGATGGGTGGTGGACGAAATTGTGATCACTTGTTATTTGATTTGACTTTTTGGTCTTGTATGATTTTACTCTTAGGGCACTGTTTATTTTCACAACTCCGTTCAACTAACCAGCAAGTGTACTGGGTCGTCCAAGTAATAACCTTACGTGAGTAAGGGTCGAATCCACAGAGATTGTTGGTATGAAGCAAGCTATGGTCACCTTGCAAATCTCAGTTAGGCGGATTGAACATTTGTAATAGTGATAATTGGATTGTTCTAATAAAAAGGAATAATAAAAGGGATAGAAATACTTATGTAGATCCATTGGTAGGAATTTCAGATAAGCGGAATGGAGATGCTGTAGAGCTCTAGGACGCCTGCTCTCCTATTCCTTCTACCCAATCCTTCTTACTCCTCTCCATGGCAAGCTTTGTATAGGGGTTCACTATCAGCTGTGGCTACTTTCATTCCTCTCGGGGAAATAACCTGTACGGCTGTCACTCGCACAGCTAACCAGTCTGGAGGCATCACCCATGGTTGATAGCTACATCCCATCCTCGCAGTGAAAGCTAATGCACGCACTCTGTCACAGTACGGCCAATCACCGGTTGGTTCCCGCTCCTACTGGAATAGAATCCCTCTTTTGCGTTTGTCACTAACGCCCAGCAGGTTAAAGTTTGAAGCACGTCACAGTCATTCATGAACGGAATCCTACTCGGAATACCACAGACAAGGTGAGACTTTCCGGATTCCCAGGATCCTACTCGGAACACCACAGACAAGGTTGGACTTTCGGATCCAGATGAATGCCGCCATCTATCTAGCTTATACCACGAAGATTCTGTTGGGGAATCTCAGAGATACACATTCAAGCTTTGTTGCATGTAGAACGGAAGTGGTTGTCAATCACGCGCGTTCATCAGTGAGAATAATAATGAGGGTTATCTAACTCATCATCATTCATCATGTTCTTGAGTACGAATGAATATCTTGGAATAAGAATAAGATAGAGAATTGAATAAAAGAAAATAGAACTTCATTAATCTTTGAGGTACAGCAGAGCTCCACACCCTTAATCTATGGTGTGCAGAAACTCCACCGTTGAAAATACATAAGTAAAAGAAGGTTCAGGCATGGCCGAATGGCCAGCCCTCTCCACGATCAAGTGACCGAATGATAAAAGACTTAGAGTGGTCAAAAGATGTCTAATACAATAGATAAATGTCCTATATATACTAGACTAGCTACTAGGGTTTACATGAGTAAGTAATTGATGCATAAATCCACTTCCGGGGCCCACTTGGTGTGTGTTTGGGCTGAGCTTGATCAATCCACGTGTAGAGGCATTTCTTGGCGTCAAACTTCAGGTTATGACGTGTTTTGGGCGTTTGACTCCGGATCATGACGTTTTTCTGGCGTTTTACTCCAGACAGCAGCATGAACTTGGCGTTTAACGCCAAGTTACGTCATCAATCTTCGAATAAAGTATGGACTATTATATATTGCTGGAAAGCCCTGGATGTCTACTTTCCAACGCCGTTGAGAGCGTGCCAATTGGAGGTTTTTAGCTCCAGAAAATCCATTTCGAGTGCAGGGAGGTCAGATTCCAACAGCATCAGCAGTCCTTTTGTCAGCCTTTTTCAGAGTTTTGCTCAAATCCCTCAATTTCAGTCAGAATTTACCTGAAATCACAGAAAAACACACAAACTCATAGTAAAGTCCAGAAATGTGAATTTAACATAAAAACTAAGGAAAACATCCCTAAAAGTAGCTCAAACTTACTAAAAACTATATAAAAACAATGCCAACAAGCGTATAAATTATCCGCTCATCACAACACCAAACTTAAACTGTTGCTTGTCCCCAAGCAACTGAAAATCAAATAGGATAAAAAGAAGAGAATATACTATAAATTCAGAAATATCAATGAATATTAATTTAATTACATGAGCGGGACTTGTAGCTTTTTGCTTCTGAACAGTTTTGGCATCTCACTTTTTCCTTTGTAGTTTAGAGGTATTGGCGTCTCTGGGGGAACTTAGAATTTGGGATAGTGTTATTGACTTTCTTAGTTAAGCATGTTGATTCTTGAACACAGCTACTTATGAGTCTTGGCTGTGGCCCTAAGCACTTTGTCTTCCAGTATTACCACCGGATACACAAATGCCACAGACACATAACTGGGTGAACCTTTTCAGATTGTGACTCAGCTTTGCTAAAGTCCCCAGTTAGTGGTGTCCAGAGCTCTTAAGCACACTCTTTAGCTTTAGATCACGACTTTAACCACTCAGTCTCAAGCTTTTCACTTGGACCTTCATGACACAAGCACATGGCTAGGGACAGCTTGATTTAGCCGCTTAGGCCTGGATTTTATTTCCTTGGGCCCTCCTATCCATTGATGCTCAAAGCCTTGGATCCTTTTTACCCTTGCCTTTTGGTTTTAAGGGCTATTGGCTTTTTCTACTGCTCCTTCTTTTTTTTTTTTTTTTTGCAAGCTTTCTTTTTCACTGCTTTTTCTTGCTTCAAGAATCAATTTCATGATGTTTTTCAGATCATCAATAACATTTCTCTTTGTTCATCATTCTTTCAAGAACCAACAATTTAAACACTCATAAACAACAAGATCAAAGACATATGCACTGTTCATTCATTCATTCAGAAAACAAAAGCATTGTCACCACATCAATATAATTAAACTAAATTCACTAATAATTTCGAAAATTATGCACTTCTTGTTCTTTTGAATTAAAACATTTTTCTTTTAAGAGAGGTGAAGGACTAATGGATTTTATTTCATAGCTTTAAGGCATGGTTTACATACTAATGATCATGAAGTAGAGACACAAAACATAAATAAACATAGCATTAAAACCGAAAACAGAAAGAAATAAAGAACAAGGAATGAATCCACCTTAGTGGCGTCTTCTTCTTGAAGGACCAATGATGTTCTTCAACTCTTCTATGTCCCTTCCTTGCCTTTGTTGCTCCTCCCTCATTGCTCTTTGATCTTCTCTTATTTCTTGGAGAATGATGGAGTGCTCATGATGTTCCACCCTTAGTTGTTCAACATTATGGCTCAAATCCTCTAAGGAGGTGTTGAGTTGCTCCCAATAGTTGTTGGGAGGGAAGTGCATTCCTTGAGGCATTTGTTGATGATGCACTTCCTCATGTTCTTCTTGGAGGCCGTGAGGAGCTTCCTTTGTTTGCTCCATCTTTTTCTTGGTAATGGGCTTGTCTTCTTCAATGGAGACATCTCCATCTATGATAACTCCAGCTGAATAACATAGATGGCATATGAGGTGAGGGAATGCTAGCCGTGCCATGTATGAAGGCTTGTCAGCTATTTTGTAGAGTTCATTGGCTATGACTTCATGAACCTCTACTTCTTCACCAATCATGATGCTATGAACCATGATGGCCCGATCCACAGTAACTTCAGATCGGTTGCTTGTAGGGATGATGGATCTTTGAATGAACTCCAACCATCCTCTAGCTACAGGCTTGAGGTCCAGTCTTCTTAGTTGGACTGGCTTGCCTTTGGAATCTACTCTCCATTGGGCGCCTTCCACACAAATATCCATTAGAACTTGGTCCAACCTTTGGTTAAAGTTGACCCTTCTTGTGTAGGGGTGTTCATCACCTTGCATCATAGGCAAATGAAACGCCAACCTCACATTCTCCGGACTAAAATCCAAGTATTTCCCCTAACCATGGTGATATAGTTTTTCGGACTTGGGTTCATACCTTGGTCATGGTTTCTAGTGATCCATGCATTGGCATAGAACTCTTGAACCATTAAAATTCCAACTTGTTGTATGGGGTTGGCTATGACTTCCCAACCTCTTCTTTGAATTTCAAGTCGGATTTCCGGATACTCATTCTTCTTGAGTTTGAAAGGGACCTCATGGATCACTTTCTTCTTTGCCACAACATCATAGAAGTGGTCTTGGTGGCTCTTGGAGATGAATCTCTCCTTCTCCCATGACTCGGAAGTGGAAGCTTTTGCCTTCCCTTTTCCTTTTCTTGAGGAGACTCCGGTCTTGGGTGCCATTGATGGTGAATGAAAAATAAAAAGCTTAGGCTTTTTTTACCATACTAAACTTAAAAATTTGCTTGTCCCCAAGCAAAAAGAAAAGAAGAGTAGAAGAAGAAGAAGAAAATATGGTAGAGAGGGGTCGGCTATGTGGGAGAATGTGGGTTTGAGTTGTGTGGAAATGTAAAAGAAAAGAAGGGTATTTATAGGGAGGGGGGAGGGTATAGTTTCGGCCAATTTGGGTGGGAATGGGTGGGAAATTGAATTTGAAAGTAGTGGGGGTAGGTGGGGTGTATGGGGAAGAGGTGATGATGTGAATGGTGAATGGGGTAATTGGGAAGAGGAATTGAGGTGATTGATGAAGGTTTTTGGAAAGTGTGACATTGAGAATGAGATTTGGATTAGAAGAATGTGATTAGGATTAAAAGAAATGTGGTAGGTGGGGATCCTGTGGGGTCCACAGATCCTGAGGTGAGGATCCTGTGGGGTCCACAGATCCTGAGGTGAAAACAAATACCATTCCTTCACCATATAGGCATGTAACATGCCTTGATGCATCATTCTGGCGTTCAAACGCCCATTGATGCTAGTTCTGGGCGTTAAACGCCCATGTTATGCATGTTTCTGGCGTTGAACGCCAGTTTCATGCTTGTTTCTGGCGTTCAGCGCCAGATTGTCCTCTGTGTGCGCAACCTGGCGTTTAACGCCGGGTTGTTGCTTGTTTTGGGCGTTCAACGCCAGAAAGATGCTCTGTTCTGGCGTTGAACGCCAGCCAGATGCTCCTTCTGGGCGCTGAACGCCAGCCCGTGCGTCCTCCAGGGTGAAAAAATTTTTTTCTTCTGTTTTTAATTTTTTTGATTTTTTCGTGACTCCTCATGATCATGTACCTAATAAAACACAAAAATAACAAAGAAACAAAATAAAATAAAATTAGATGAATAAAATTGGGTTGCCTCCCAACAAGCGCTTCTTTAATGTCAATAGCTTGACAGTGGCTCTCATGGAGCCACAAGGTGATCAGGTCAATTTAAGTGTGGTATTCCCACACCAACTTAGAGTTGGATATGGGGTTTGGACACCAAACTTAGAGTTTGGTTGTGGCCTCACAACACCAAACTTAGAGTTTGACTGTGTGGGCTCTTCTTGACTCTGAACTGAGAGAAGCTCTTCATGCTTGCTCTCTTTTGTCACAGAGGGATAGCCATGTGCTTGAACACAAGATATTCTCCATTCAATTGAAGGACTAATTCACCTCTGTTGACATCTATCACAGCTCCTGCTGTGGCTAGGAAAGGTCTTCCTAGGATGATGCATTCATCATCTTCCTTCCTAGTGTCTAGGATTATGAAATCAGTAGGGATGTAAAGGCCTTCAACCTTTACTAGCACGTCCTCTACTAACCCATAAGCTTGTCTTATGGACTTATCTGCCAATTGTAATGAGAACAAGGCAGGTTGTACCTCAATGATCCCCATCTTCTCCATTACAGAGAGTGGCATAAGATTTATCCCTGACCCCAGGTCACATAGAGCTTTTCAAAGCTCATGGTGCCAATGGTACAAGGTATTAAGAACTTGCCAGGATCTTGTTTCTTTTGAGGTAGAGTTTTCTGAATCCAAGTATCTAGTTCACTAATGAGCAAGGGAGGTTTACTTTCCCAAGTCTCATTACCAAACAGCTTGGCATTCAGCTTCATGATAGCTCCCAAATATAGAGCAGCTTGCTCTCCAGTCACATCTTCATCCTCTTCTGAGGATGAATAGTCTTCAGAGCTCATGAATGGCAGAAGGAGGTTTAATGGAATCTCTATGGTCTCTAGATGAGCCTCAGATTCCTTTGGATCCTTATAGGAAACTCCTTCTTGCTTAAGGGACGTCCCAGGAGGTCTTCCTCATTAGGATTTTCGTCCTCCTCCTCCCTAGTGCATTCGGCCTCTTTGATTAAATCATGGCCTTGCACTCTCCTTTTGGATTTCTTCAGTATTGCTTGGAGAGTACTGGGAGGAGTGTCAATGACTTTCTTACTCAGCTGGCCCACTTGTGCCTCCAAATTTCTAATGGAGGATCTTGTTTCATTCATGAAACTGAAAGTGGCTTTTGACAGATCAGAGACTATATGGCTAAATTAGAAGTGTTTTGTTCAGAGTTCTCTGTGCTGAGAAGATGATGGATATGGCTTACTATTATTCAGCCTGTTGCGTCCACCATTGTTAAAACCTTGTTGAGGTTTTTGTTGATCCTTCCATGAGAAATTTGGATGATTTCTCCATGATGAGTTATAGGTGTTCCATAAGGTTCACCTAAGTAATTAACCTCTGCCATGGCAGGGTTTTCAGGATCATAAGCTTCTTCAGAAGCTGCCTCTCTAGTACTGTTGGATGCATGTTGCAAGCCATTCAAATTTTGAGAGATTATGTTGACCTGTTGAGTCAATATTTTGTTCTGAGCCAATATGGCATTCAGAGCATCAATTTCAAGAACTCCTTTCTTCTGAGGTACCCCATTATTCACGGAATTCCTCTCAGAAGTGTACATGAATTGGTTGTTTGCAACCATGTCAATGAGTTCTTGAGCCTCTTCAGGCGTTTTCTTCAGGTGAATAGATCCACCTGCAGAATGGTCCAATGACATTTTCGAAAATTCAGAGAGACCATAATAGAATATATCTAATGGTCCATTCTGAAAACATGTCAGATGGACATCTCTTGGTCAGCTGCTTGTATCTTTCCCAAGCTTCATAGAGGGATTCACCATCTTTTTGTTTGAAGGTTTGAACATCCACTCTCAGCTTGCTCAGCTTTGAGGAGGAAAGAATTTGTCCAAGAATGCAGTGACAAGCTTATCCCATGAGTCCAGGCTATCCTTAGGTTGTGAATCCAACCATACTCTAGCTCTGTCTCTTACAGCAAAAGGGAAAAGCAAGAGTCTGTAGACTTCAGGATTAACTCCATTTGTCTTTACAGTGTCACAGATCTGCAAGAACTCAGTTAAAAACTGGTAAGGATCTTCAGATGGAAGTCCATAAAACTTGCAGTTTTGTTGCATTAAAGCAACTAGTTGAGGCTTAAGCTCAAAGTATTGGCTCCAATGGCAGGAATGGAGATGCTTCTTCCATCAAACTGGACGTTGGCTTAGTGAAGTCACCAAGCATCTCCTTGCATTATTATTATTATTTCTTCTGCCATCTCTTTCTTTGTTCGAAAATTTCTGAAAGGTTGTTTCTCTTAAAGATGTTTTTGGATTGTTGTAATTTAGCTCTTAATCTTCTCTTCAGAGTCCTTTCAGGTCTGGATCAATTTCAAGAGTGCCTTTATCCTGTTCCTGCTCATATGAAAGAGAAGAAAACAAGAAAAGAAAGAGGAATCCTCTATGTCACAGTATAGAGATTCCTTTATGTTAGTAAAAAAAGAAGGGGGTAGAAGAATGAAGAGGGAGGTTCGGTTTTATGGATGAAGAGAGGTGAAGAGAAGTGTTAGTAATTAAATAATTAAATAGAAGAAGAAAAGAGAAGAGAAAATTTCGAAAATAATTTTTGAAAAAGGGTTAGTGATTTTCGAAAATTAAAAATAAAATGTAATTAAAATTAAAACATGAAACAATTAATTAATTAAAAAGAATTTTTGAAAAAGAGGGAGGTATTTTCGAAAATTAGAGAGGGAAAAGTAGTTAGGTGGTTTTGAAAAAAGATAAGAAACAAACAAAAAGTTAGTTAGTTGATTGAAAAAGATTTAAAATCAAAATTGAAAAAGATAAGAAGATAAGAGGTTAGATAAGATATTTTGAAATCAAATTTTGAAAAAGATAAGATAAAAGATAAAAAGATATATTTGAAAAAGATATTTTGAAAAAGATTTAATTTTTAAGATGACTTGACTAACAAGAAACTACAAGATAAGATTCTAGAACTTAAAGATTGAACCTTTCTTAACAAGAAAGTAACAAACTTCAAATTTTTGAACCAATCACATTAATTGTTAGCTAATTTTCGAAAATTAGATGTAAAAAGATAAGAAAAAGATTTTGAAAAAATTTTGAAAAATAATTTTGAAATTTTCGAAAAATAGAAAAAAAAATGAAAAAGATATGATTTTTGAAAAAGATTTTGAAAAGATAAGATTTTTAAAATTGAAATTTTGACTTGACTTGTAAGAAACAACTAATTTTAAAATTTTTTGACCAAGTCAATCCCAAAATTTCGAAAATTTGGAGGGAAATAAGGAAAAGATATTTTTTGATTTTTGAATTTTTAATTATGAAAGAGAAAAACAACAAAAATACTCAATGCATGAAATTTTTAGATCAAAACCATGAATGCATGCAAGAATGCTATGAATGTCAAGATGAACACCAAGAACACTTTGAAGATCATGATGAACATCAAGAACATAATTTTGAAAAATTTTTGATGCAAAGAAAACATGCAGGACACCAAACTTAGAAATTTTTAATGCATGAGAAATATGAATGCAAAAATGCACATGAGAAACAAGAAAAGACACAAAACAAGAAAACATCAAGATCAAACAAGAGGACTTGTCAAGAACAACTTGAAGATCATGAAGAACACTATGAATGCATGAGATTTTCGAAAAAAATGCAAGAAAAATTTTAAAAGCATGCAATTGACACCAAACTTAAAAATTGACTCAAGACTCAAACAAGAAACACAAAATATTTTTGATTTTATGATTTCTAATTTTTTTTGATTTTTTTATAATTTCGAAAATAAGGTTTTGGAAAAAACGAAAATAAAAAGAAAAATTTTGAAAAAGATTTTTGAAAAGAAAATTACCTAATCTGAGCAACAGATGAACCGTCAGTTGTCCATACGAACAATCCCGGCAACGGCGCCAAAAACTTGGTGGACGAAATTGTGATCATTGTTATTTGATTTGACTTTTTGGTCTTGTATGATTTTACTCTTAGGGCACTGTTTATTTTCACAACTCCGTTCAACTAACCAGCAAGTGTACTGGTCGTCCAAGTAATAACCTTACGTGAGTAAGGGTCGAATCCACAGAGATTGTTGGTATGAAGCAAGCTATGGTCACCTTGCAAATCTCAGTTAGGCGGATTGAACATTGTAATAGTGATAATTGGATTGTTCTAATAAAAAGGAATAATAAAAGGGATAGAAATACTTATGTAGATCCATTGGTAGGAATTTCAGATAAGCGGAATGGAGATGCTGTAGAGCTCTAGGACGCTGCTCTCCTATTCCTTCTACCCAATCCTTCTTACTCCTCTCCATGGCAAGCTTTGTATAGGGGTTCACTATCAGCTGTGGCTACTTTCATCCTCTCGGGGAAATAACCTGTACGGCTGTCACTCGCACAGCTAACCAGTCTGGAGGCATCACCATGGTTGATAGCTACATCCCATCCTCGCAGTGAAAGCTAATGCACGCACTCTGTCACAGTACGGCCAATCACCGGTTGGTTCCCGCTCCTACTGGAATAGAATCCCTCTTTTGCGTTTGTCACTAACGCCCAGCAGGTTAAGTTTGAAGCACGTCACAGTCATCATGAACGGAATCTACTCGGAATACCACAGACAAGGTGAGACTTTCCGGATTCCAGGATCCTACTCGGAACACCACAGACAAGGTTGGACTTTCCGGATCCAGATGAATGCCGCCATCTATCTAGCTTATACCACGAAGATTCTGTTGGGGAATCTCAGAGATACACATTCAAGCTTTGTTGCATGTTAGAACGGAAGTGGTTGTCAATCACGCGCGTTCATCAGTGAGAATAATAATGAGGGTTATCTAACTCATCATCATTCATCATGTTCTGAGTACGAATGAATATCTTGGAATAAGAATAAGATAGAGAATTGAATAAAAGAAAATAGAACTTCATTAATCTTTGAGGTACAGCAGAGCTCCACACCTTAATCTATGGTGTGCAGAAACTCCACGTTGAAAAACATAAGAAAAGAAGGTTCAGGCATGGCCGAATGGCCACCTCTCCACGATCAAGTGACCCGAATGATAAAAGACTTAGAGTGGTCAAAAGATGTCTAATACAATAGATAAATGTCCTATATATACTAGACTAGCTACTAGGGTTTACATGAGTAAGTAATTGATGCATAAATCCTTCCGGGGCCCAC